>NW_006779031.1:3318794-3337817 GCF_000442215.2 Lipotes vexillifer | reverse complement strand
TTTGCCCTTTTTTTGTTTTTTTTTTTTTTTTTTTTTTTGTCGTTTCGCGGGCCTCTCACTGCTGTGGCCTCTCCCGTCGCAGAACACAGGCTCTGGATGCGCAGGCCCAGCGGCCATGGCTCACGGACCCAGCCGCTCCATGGCACACAGAATCCTCCCGCACCGGGGCACGAACCCGTGTCCCCTGCATCGGCAGGCGGACCCTCAACCACTGCGCCACCAGGGAAGCCCTCACTCAGCTTTTACTTTTAGTTATTATATTTTTTAGTTCCAAAATTTCCACTTTGTTTTTCTTAACATATTCTATTTCTTTGATGAGACTTTCTATTTCTTTTCTGAGGCTTTCTATTTTCTCATTTGTTGCGAGAGTGTTCGTAATTGCCACTTAAAGCATTTTAGATCATGGTTGCTTTAAAGTCTTTGTCAGATAATTCTAACATTTCTGTCATGTTCCTGTTGACAAGTATTTCCTTTCTACATCCATTTTGAAATCTTCCTGATTCTTGGTATGACCAGTGATTTTTTTATTGTAACCTGGTCAGTTTTGTATTATGAGACTATGGATCTTATTTAAATCTTATGTTTTAGTTGTCTTTTTTTCTGACATTATTCTGGCAGGGAAAGGTGAGGCCACTGCCTTGCTATTGCGAGTTAGAGGTAGAAGTCCAGGTTCCCCACTCAGCCTACATTGACACCCAGGGGGCATGCTCCTTGCTGCTGTTGGGTGGAGGTGGGAGTTCTTGCTTCACACATGGCCTTCACTGACACTGTGGTGGGGATGGTTTTGTAACCACTGGACAGTGGTGAAAGTCTTGACTCTCCACTAGGCCTCGTCTGACACTAACCCAGCAGAGAAGGGGAGGGCCACCTCATAACTTTCAAATGGAGGCAGAAGTACAGCCTCCTCATGCAGTCTTTAATGACACTGTGTGGGTTGGGGTCATTACTTACCAGCAGGGATGAAAGTTCTGACTCCCTAGTTGGCCTTCTCTGACAGCATGCTGCTTGGGGGTATTGTGGTGCCTTATTAAAGCCTTCCAAGAATGGAAGTCCACATTCCCTATCTGGCCTTTGCTCGTGTGGGTGGTAATGGGACCACAGTTTCTTCTGTTACATTTCGCTGGAGTAGAGTGGTTGTTGTCTAAAATTTTTCTTCATTCCTAGGCTTCACCTTTCCTGATGTATTGGAAAGAGAGAGAAAGCTTGTAGTGGGGATTTTTTCTGTCTGCTTTTGTTGGTGTTTCCAAGTTATCAGCTTCTTCAGCTCCATGTCTGGAATATATGAGGCAAAAAGAAAATCCAAGGAACTTACTACTGTGTCATTTCTTGGGTTCCAAGGTTCCTAAACAGTCTTCTTTCTCTCTGCATGTTTCAGAGTCTTTTTATGGTTGTTTCATATATGGTATGCAGGTGTCCAAGGGGGTAGTTTCACTTAGTGAGAAGAATAGGGAAATGTACACCTACCCTATCTTCCTGGAAGCAGAAGCCCAAAGTTGTACTTTTAAAAAGTTTCTCATGAATAGATGTTCTCACTTTCCTGGCATCTGGGCTTCTGAAATATCTCCCCTGGTGCTGTCTAGAATTTTTTGTTTTATTGCCTGAAGTTTCACCAATTGGAGTATCATTTAAGTTAACCAGGGTTCTTCTGAAAAATTCAATTTATTTCTGATTAACAGGCCACCGATTTTTCCAAGCCACATTAAATACGAGTTTTGATGGGGGGTAGGGCAGAGAAGAAAAACTTCATGTAATTTTGTAGCATGGAACGCTAATGCAGGGAGGGCACTTTGGTAAAGTGTCCTAGTGGGTAACTTAGAGCAGAAATAAAAGCTATGGATATGAAGAAAATGCTGGGTGAAGGATGTTAAAGATAAGCACCACTGATTTTTTTGTTGTTGTTAAAGATGTTGGGGGTAGGAGTTTATTAATTAATTAATTTATTTTTGCGTGTTGGGTCTTCGTTTCTGTGCGAGGGCTTTCTCTAGTTGTGGCAAGCGGGGGCCACTCTTCACCGCGGTGCGCGGGCCTCTCACTATCGCGGCCTCTCTTGTTGCGGAGCACGGGCTCCAGACGCGCAGGCTCAGTAGTTGTGGTTCACGGGCCTAGTTGCTCCGCGGCATGTGGGATCCTCCCAGACCAGGGCTCGAACCCGTGTGCCCTGCACTGGCAGGCAGATTCTCAACCACTGCGCCACCAGGGAAGCCCCACCACTGATTTTTGAAAGTTTATTTCTGCCCCTAACAACAGTAATTATATAATATTTTCGACCACATGCCAGGCACTTTTGGTGTGTTATCTTATTAAGCTTCACAATAACTCTGTGGGATAGAAATTATAATCCTCATTTCACAGAGAAAGAGATAAGAGCAAAGAGTTTAGGTGACTTGCCCAAGGTCTCATAGATAATAAATGGAAGGGTCTGGATGCAACCCGGATCTGTCTGGCTCCAAAGCCCAGTTATTAACAACTGCAGAATATGAGCCATTTCCCTGACAGGCCTTGGGTTCATGGAGATGCTCTCTGAATACAGGATGGTGGGCTGTTCAGGGCCAGCGTAGGACCCCCTCAACTATAGAGCTTATTGTCTTTGTGGAAAACACATTCTAGATCCAAAGCACTGATTTATAAACAACCCATTGAAACACAGCTCATTTATAATGTTGGAGCAGCTTGTATTTTTTAATCACACATAAGTGCTTCTCTCTCTCTTTCTTTATCTTTCTCTCAAGGCTGCATTTCCATGTAACTTAAAGAGACAATCTGGTTAGCAATCTTTTAATTTCTCTTCCAGGTAATGACCCATTATTTTCCTTCAGGCTCATCCAAGCTCTGAGGACTATTGCTTTCATTTGTAAGATATTTCTTTGGCCAAGAAACATTTTGGTCTATATTGTGCCATGTGATCTAATAATGGGAGTAATTGATTCAGTAATCACAATAGCAGGAACCTCAGGGGGCCATTTAAATGTGGCCTGTGCTGACGTGGCTGAGGCCTCATTGGAGCTAGGATCATAAGAGATTGTGTTTTTCATTTCCAAAGACAAAAGTACACTTTTCCCTCTTGGTATTATATGGATCATAAGAGATTGTGTTTTTCATTTCCAAAGACAAAAGTATACTCTTCCCTCTTGGTAGTATATGGAAGAGGCTCCCAGCACTTATTCACACCTGGGAGATGGGAAACCAGACAGTTGCGATGCAACTGGGCAAAGGAACAAAAACCTATCAAAATCTGATGAGCTGTGTTTTTATTCTAGTTCTGATTTAAAAAACCCAATAAGACTGAGGCTCTATCAAATGGAGTATATAAATATAAATTCAAGGGCTCTCATTCTGGGAGCAAAGGTCACTCACTGGAGTGTAGCGTACACATACAGAGGTCAAGGTCTCTAACAGCACTCAGGTTTCCCTGAGCTGGAAATCCGGGCTCTATGGTTTTACTTCACATCTGGGGAACTTCTTATGGTCACACATATCCTGAATAGAGTTGTGAGGTTACTTTTGACAGTTTTATAGTTATAAAAAATAACAAAAGTTGTTACCAACCTGTTGTCTTCTAGAGAAAGTTGGAAGAGTTCAGAGCAGGATGGAGAAGGGTGGAGAGTGGAGAATGAATCTGGAGATGCAAACAAAATATCCAGCACCAGATTACTTTTTCTAATCATTTTGACCATACATGCTCACTGTCATATAAAATTCAAATACTGTGAGGAAGAAGAAAGCAAACACAGTGCAATATCACCATTAACAGTTTAATAATCATTCTTGCATGAATCTCTCTTCGTGTATATAAATACTATAAATCTATATGCATATGTAGATTTAAATTTATATTTAATATATTATATATAGAAATATATTTCCATATATAAAAATATACATCTCCATGCCCATATACTCATATACAAACACACACACATGCAAAATTTTCTTGGTTGTTACTTTTGAAAATTGGAGTCATATACAGAGTTCTGTATCTTGTTTTTCTCACTTTTCAGTATCCTGTGGAAATCTCTCCAAGTCCACTGGTATAGCTCTTATCCTCTCTCTCTCTCTGATGTGTCCATAATATTTCATGGTATAGATGTATATGTACCTAAATTCCATCATTTCCCAATTGATGGGCATCAATTTGTTTAAAAAATTTGCCACTGAGAACAGCGTTGCAATAAACATCCTTGCATGTATATCATTATGTATTGGTGCTTTTAATCCACATTATCTTTTCTGAGAAGTGGGATTGCTCAGTAGAAGGGCACGCGTATTTTACATTTTATAGCCATTGCCAGATTGTTTTATCAAAAGGCCATAATGATTTATATTTCAACTAACACATGTAAGAGATAGATGTTGCTACACTTTAAATTGTTGCCAGTCTGATGAACATAATGTGCTATGTCAGTGTTACATTATTTCTCACTTCTCTAAGAGTGGGTTTGAACATCTTTCCATATGTTTGTTGGCCTTTTGGATTAGCTGTTATCTGAATTGACTCTTCATATATTTTGCCGGTGTCTTATGGAATTCTTTGCCTTGTTCTTTTCAGTTTTCAAAAACTCTTTGTAAGTGATGTCATGAATTCACTTGTCATCCTTGTTGCAGGTATTTTCTAAATCTGTGATTTGTCTACAATATGTACCTTGTTCTATATTGGGTTAAGCCTATGTGCCGACATTTGGTATTTGTACTCTTTGTATTTGTTAGCATGCTTGCAGGCTGTTTTTCTTTAAGGAGACATTCTGATTCATTTGCGTTAGGACTTTCTGATCCAGAAGAAACTTTCTCTAAAAGCATACATTTTGCACCAAGATTTCCAAGTCCTTCTTCCTTTGCGATCTAATTCATTGCATTAGTTGAGTATAAGTTTGGCTAAACTTTTGAGGCACACAAAATAAAAGGGGCTTAAGCAAAGAGAGTTTAGTTCTCTTATACATAAAGGTCTGAGCTGTCTTGGTGACCTTGCTCTGGTGGTTCTGTCCAGTGCCCAGGCTCCTTATTTTTTGGCTTAGCTTTCCCAGAGATGCTGTCATCATGCACATGACCAATTCTGCATCCCTGCCAGTGAGAAGGAACGAAAGAAGGGAAGAGGTGCACCTTCTCTTTAAGGGCACAAGCTGTAGGTTGCAAAAATCACTTCTGTTCATGTCCAGTGGGTCAGAACCTTATCACATAGCCTCACTTAGCTACAAAGTGGGATGGGAAATGTAGTTTTTATGCTGACTGGCTATGCACCCAGGTAAAAATGGAGAATTCTATTACCATGGAAGCAGGGCAGAATTAGGAATTTCTGCACATTCACCAAGCACTACTTTAGAATCCCTCAGCATCTAGAAATCTAAGAGAGAAATGTTCCTCTTGCTTCATCAACTCTCTCTTGTAGTGCCTCCCTTCTCTTTTGTATTATTGATAACTGAGAATCTTAGGGAAAATACGTAGGGACTATGTCAGCAAATATGCTTATTTAAAAACCTTTGTTATATAAACTCTCTAAAATATGCAGAAGTATATTAAATAGTATAGTGAACCCCTGTATACCCATCATCCAGCTTCAACAATTATCAACTCATGTCCAACCTTGTTTCACCTATAACTTATTTATTCACTTTGAGATCATACCACGTATCACATTCCAGCAAATACCATGTATCACATCATTTCATGCAAATACAGTAATCTTCAGTCTTCTTTTTCTTTAAAAGCAGCAGACTTATGAACTGCAAGGGAGAAAGTTAAAAGATCAGGAGATATGGTCATCAAGGATAAGCTTGGGTTATCATCCACCCATAGCAATCAATACTCTTCAGCTGGCCGGCTCCTGCTCATTCTTTAGGTCTAGGTAAATGTTACACACTCTCATTCTCTTTCATATCACACTGTTATTTTCCTTTGTAGCATTTATCACAGTTTAGAATTATTTTGTTTACTCATGTGTCACGTCCATCAGAATATAAGCTTCACAAGGATAGGGGCTACCATAATGGTTGGCACATAGTAGGGCTTCAATACACACTTGTTGGAAGGAAAGAAGGAAGGAAGGAATGGAGGAAGGAAGAAGGAAAGACTCACTGCGGGTTCTTTATTGGTTTTAGGGTGGAGTAAGACTATAGAGATTACTATAATGTGGAGCCTGTCTGCCAGGGACTACTAGCTCAGTAAAGAAGACAGCCATACCAGCAACTCTAGCATTCATTTATTTATCCATTAAAAGAATATTTACTGCACATCTATTATGGGAAATGGTCTGTGCTAGAAAGACAGACTGTGATAATTGCAAAAACATATATAGACAGGGAGCTGGAGAGGGGAATTTTATCTGAGGAAGGCAGGACTCAAGCAGGGCTTTGAAGAATAAGTAGGAAGGACATTGATATGAGAAAGGCATTCTAGACAGAGAGGACAGAAAGAACAAAGGCCAAGAGGTTGGAAAGATTGGGACATATTCAGAGTTTTATGATATGTAATCAGCAGTGTCAGCTTGTGCTTTTTATACCCCATTTTAAAAAGAAGGATCATGGGAAACCATAGTAGGGGTTGCTGCCCTGGAATTACAACTTTTAAAAATGAAGAATTCAGAAATGAAGAAAGTCTAACAACTTTTTACTGAGCATGATCTCTTCATTCTCCAAGAATTATCACATAAACAGATGCTTCTTTATTTGGATAATGGTTATATTGATAATAGCATAATACCTCAGGGGAGAGTCATGGGAAATCAAAGTATATCCAGCCTTCACCAGGACCTGGGTCCTTGCCCAAGTGGAAAAGCTACTTGTGTTCCCATGTGTGGTGGATTAAAGATGGCCAAAAATTCTTTGCTATTTCTCCTATCAAAAGGCAGAGTCTAATTCTATTCCACTTGAATCTGCGCTGGCCCTAGTAATGTTCTGGGACTTCTGTAGCTAAGTTATAAGCAGCCTTGCAGCTCCGACCTGGGTTTCTTGGAACCCAGCACTCTGTTGTGAAGAAGACCAAGAAGGATTGTGGAAATGCCAATGAGAAGAAAACCAAGTCTCCTGGGCAATAACCCTAGCTGAGTTCCCACATGGCAGCTGCCACCATTTTGCCAGCCTTGTGAATGTGTTATCTTGAAAGTGGCTCCTTCAGCCCCAGTTGGGCTGTCTCAGCTAGTGCCACGTGGAGCAGGGACAAGCCATCCCTACTGAGCTCTGCCCAAATTGCACAGTCATAATAAAAGAAATGATTTTGCATTATTTAAGCCACTGAGGATTTGTGCAGTTTGTTAGTTCTGTGTGTTAGCAATTCCGCTCCAGTGGCTGCTGCTGACTGTACTACTTCTACCATAACCCCTTCTGATATGGACCGTAAGCCTCTAGTACTGTTTTATAAATTATGAATGCATTGTAAGTTTCCTGTAGTAAAATTAGGAATATAGACAAGGAAAAAGATAAAACGTCACCCATCTTGCTGCCACCTACAGATAACCACCATTAATATCTTGGTGCATGGAATTCCAGGTATCTTCCTGTACATGTATTCACACACATATATTTTTTAGAAAGGAGCATAACATACCTGCTGCTTTGAAACCTGATGTTTTCAGTGAACAATTTATCCACATCTTCAACTACCAATAAATATAAATCTGTAATCTTGTTATTAATGACTATAGTATTCCATCTCATGGAAATAAAAACTTTAATGATGCTTGCTGTTGGACGTATGAGTTCCTTACTTTTTCGTTCTTATAAATGATGCCTCAGTGAATATCCACTTGTAGCTAAATCTTTGTACACATTTGTTTTCTTTAAGATTATTCAAAGAAGTTGACCACCGAGTCAAGGAACATACACATTTTAAGGCTTTTCATCCAAACTGCCAAGTTGTCTAGGTCCTTGTTTTGTATAAAGTGTACAGGTCTCCTGTTGGAATGTGCGACCAAGTGAAGGAAAAGCTTGAAACTAGGACCATCTTGATAAGTGTGAAAATGAAGTATGTGTTGACATGAATGGATGAAATTCTTTATTGAATCCAAAACTCCTGTATCAAATCAGCAGAGTCTGTATTGCACCTCTCAGACTTAATGTGGATGCAAGGCTGAACACTTGAATGATGACCCTGAGAGAGCAGGGTGATATAAAGTCTGGGCTAAAAGAGAGATTATATGCAGTGAAAACATGCTCTTAGGCAGAGTGGCCAAGGTGCATATCAAATTGAACTCATGTTCAGACTGAAATCACATGTGCCTCGTGAGGAGACTATCAACAAAAACTAAGGCCAATGTCCCCTGGGAGAATCTGTGATTCAAGAGAAGAGGGAGGTGAGAGTAGCAGTTAAGGCCACAGCACCAAAGTGAGATAAAAGAGGAGCCTGAGAAAGTGTGAAGTAGACTTCTCGTCCCTCCATCTTCAAGGGAGCTTGGGCTCTTGGCCACTGCCGGCCTCACCGCATATGGCAACTCTGAACTCTGCATGTTAGCACAAGGTCTGAGAGGGCTCATGCTGGAGTGTGGATGTGCACATGGTTGAAACCTCTACTCAGTTTGTAAAAGTCAATATTCTTTGTTGGTAATTTGGTGCAAGCCCTAAGAGTTCGTGAGAAAGAGCACAATTGCTTTGCTTTTCAACAGCAGGATAACCTGCACAGTAAACTGCTAAACCTGTAGGACTGTGACTGAGTCAGACCCTGCTGTGGCTAGATTTTCTTCCAGCTGAAGTCCTCAGTCCATTACAAACCAAGGGAATTCAAGCTTTGCAAGGGCAGTGGGACTAGGGCACCATTAAATTCTCTTCCAGTCTCAAGGTTTTATGAGTATGTGGATATATTTGTATATGATTTGATCATAAATGGAGAACATCTGGCAAGCCTAGGGCTTTTCCATGGCATTGATGGAGATGTAGTGTATGCATGTGGGTGTCTTTCTGTTGATTGGAGAGGAAAGGCTTCCCTTTGAGGCTGGAAAGCAGAAAAGCAAAAAAGAGAAACGAAGGAGTTAAGAGGAAAAGGAATACTTGAAAGTTGGGGGTAGAGGTCAGTGGGGGAAAGAGCCTTTGCCTCCTAGCAAAACAAGCTTAGTAATAGGGGGTTTGGGAGTGAGTGAAGCAGTCTGGCTCACAGCTGGAATTACAGGAGACCTCTGTGTGGCCCCCGGATCCCACAGAGAGGTGATGAATTGAAGAGTTAAAGTGAGAAAGTCAGGACAGCATGCAGCAGAGGCAATAAAGCCTGAGTGGAAAGACTCTTGGCTTATGAGAACAGGAATTTGGCAGTATGGGGGGAAGGGGAGCTTGCCAGATTCCTATACCAACTACTGAACAAATGTTGTCAAATATTGCTTGCTGTGAATTGAACTTCTCAGTATAACTCTGTGCCAAGAATGTTCAACAAGACATAGTACATAGATATGCCTGGGTATAACACACAGTAAAGTAGAATATTCATAAAAATCTTACTCTGGGTGTTATGTGGTAGTCAAAGACAGTCAAAGGCAGTGTCCGATATTGAGAAACCTGCTTACCACCATCTGCCATCTATTTCCTTAATTGTTTTTTTTGTGACAGTCAAAGGCAGGTGCGTGAGTGTGTGTGTGTGTGTGTGTGTGTGTGTGTGTGTGTGTCTGTGTGTCTGTGTGTTTGTGTGTGTTTTGCTTCTCAAGGGTTAGAGGTATATGTTAGAGGAGCCCATTAACCCAAAGCTGAGGCTACAGTGGAGAAAGAGAAGGCAGAAATCTTTCCCAGCAACGTTAATTCAAGTAACATTCATTGAATATCTACTGTACACCAGACACTGTCTTGGGCCCCGCATTCACAAAGATGAATAAGACCTGTTTTTGGCCCTGAAGGGATGCACAGTCAGTGGGTGAGAGAATGGCAGTACAGTGTTATAAATACTGATAGAGGTTAGCTCAGGTGCTATGGGGGGGTGGTTAATCCTCTCTGGGGATGATGGAGCAAGAGAAGAATTCTCTGGGATGGTGGGGGTGAATTAAAAGCTTTTAACCCCAGCGGAGGGTTGGGGGGGTGGACTGGGCCAGACACTAGGGGGAGTGTGAGTCAGGGTCTGTAACTGAGAATTGAGGAAAGGGGATCTTGGTGGCTTGTGGTAGCAGAGGGGAGATTGTTCCCCTTAAATAGGAAACCAGAGAGAAAAGGAGAGTTCTTCTGCCTCATCTCTCCATTAGAACTAATGGTTATTTTACAGGCAAGTTGACAGATACTTGGTAATTCAGGGGAAATGCTGAGGATGTTCCTGAGGTGAGGGCTCTCACCAGTATAGGTCCCAGTGCAGGTAGGCTAGGGACACATGGCTGGAGACGTTGGTGGGATGGGAGACCTGGCAGCATGACACTGGCAGCAGTACATGTAACAGGGACCACAGGGAGCTCAGCACAAGAAGACTCCTGCTTCTCTAGGGACCAGAGAGCATGTAAGCGATCAGGATGATGAGAGGGGTTTCAGTTTCCACATGTAATCTAATTTTTGTTAAAGTAACCCCATTAAAAAAATTGCTTAATCAAATTTTATTGCAAACTACCTATATTATAATAATATAATATCTTACATTTCATAGCATTCTAGCAATGATTTTTTTTCATTTCATCCTTGAAACAACTTTGTGTATTAATTTTATTAGGTTCACTTATAAATGAGAAAAAGTAAAATCCAGTGTGCTAAGTTACCTCTTTAATGTCACACATAGCAAGTGACAGAGGTTAAGTGCAGAACTCTGTATTGTGATTCCAATTCTAGTCCTTTCTCAACAATGCATAATCCAATTTCTATGTTAAAAAAAAGTGCTTTATACTTTGTGAAGGTGGACAGTTTAAAATGATACAAAACAAACTCAACCCTTTACTGTGAAAGGGAAGCATTTTTTTTTTTTTTTTATGCGGTACGTGGGCCTCTCACCGCCGCGGCCTCTCCCGTTGCGGAGCACAGGCTCCGGACGCGCAGGCCCAGCGGCCATGGCTCACGGGCCTGCTTCGCGAAATGTGGGATCTTCCCGGACCGGGGCACGAACCCGCGTCCCCTGCATCGGCAGGCGGACTGTCAACCACTGCGCCACCAGGGAAGCCCAGGGAAGCATTTTTTAAAAACTTTTTTCAAATTATCAGCTGGTGGTTTAAAGTAACCCCATTTAATATTGTGGTATAACTAATTTCTCCTGCCCTGTCAAGTGGGTGGGTACTAATGGGATTGTATTAACAGAGATAATTTAAATGTCTCTGGCTGCTGCCTCCATCTACCTAGTGCTACACCCCAAGTCCCTGGCCCCATCAAGTCCAGATCCAGGGGTTCCCAAGGAGACTAACATGTACTCACACACAGTCTTCTCACGGTGTTCCACTTCAGGCTCCAAGGTGGTCTTCTGCTGAACTTGTTTTAAGAGTGTTCTTAAGAAGAGAGGAGAGGATATCTTTATTTGATGTTGTGTGTGATAATCGTACTGTAATTTTGTTTAAAAATGAATCTGTATCCAGGGACTTCACTGGTAGCACAGTGGTTAAGAATCCGCCTGCCAGGGCTTCCCTGGGGGCGCAGTGGTTGAGAGTCTGCCTGCCGATGCAGGGGACGTGGGTTTGTGCCCCGGTCCGGGAAGATCCCACGTGCCGCAGAGCGGCTGGGCCCGTGGGCCATGGCTGCTGAGCCTGTGCGTCCGGAGCCTGTGCTCCGCAACGGGAGAGGCCGCAGCAGTGAGAGGCCCGAGTACCACAAAAAAAAAAAAAAAAGAAAGAAAGAAAAAGAATCCGCCTGCCAGTGCAGGGGACACGGGTTCGAGCCCTGGTCCGGGAAGATCCCACATGCCACGGAGAACCTAAGCCCGTGTGCCACAACTACTGAGCCTGTGCTCTAGAGCCCGTGAGCCACGACTGCTGAGCCTGAGTGCCACAACTACTGAGCCCGCGTGCCACAGCTACGGAAGCCCGCGCTCTGCAACAAGAGAAGCCACTGCAATGAGAAGCCCGCACACCGCAACGATGAGTAGCCCCCGCTCACCACAACTAGAGAAAGCCCACGCGCGGCGACAAAGACCCAACACAGCCCAAAGAATAAAAAATGAAAAAAAAAAGAATCTGTATCCTGAAATATTTATGGATGAGGTTACATGATACATAGGATTTACTTTGAAATAATGTAGGAGAGTGAGGTGTATGTGGGTATAGATAAAATAAGATTGGCCAGTTGATAATGGTTAAAGCCAATGATAGGTACATAGAGGTTCATTGTACTATTCTGTCTCTCCGTCTCTGTCTCTCTCCGTCTCTTTGTCTCTGTCTGTATATATGTATGTGTGTGTGTGTGTGTGTGTGTGTGTGTGTGTGTGTATGAAATTCTTTGTAATAAAAAAGAGAGGAGGAATGTCATGTGCGTTGATCAGAATAATATATATTCCTATATAGCTTGTTGGAGCAAGTGAATCAGGATTTCTAATTTCCTGTGTCGATCAGTAGCCTGGACTCTGTTGCAGAATTTATTTAATACAAGAGTTACACCAAAGTAAGGCAAACAGCAACCCTTAAAAAAGTGAGGAATAAGTTACATGTGTCAGAAGATGGGAAGACCAGAAGGATTCTGGAATAAGAACTTAGCAAACTAAGTCTCCAAGATCTGCCTTAAATAAGAGGAAAAAAAACACCCCCAAGAGTCTATTGAGAAAGTACCCAGGAGTGAGCTTCCCTAACAACTGATGTCAGTGGCAAGGAAAAGTTCGTTGATCTAGTGCAATTTTAAATGCTTGGGTGCCAAACCACTGTTATAGCAAATATAGCATGATGGCTAATTGCAATTTTATTTTGTGTGTGTACTGACAAGCCACACAGGGTAAATCTAAAGGCTCTGTTGGATTCACATATTTAGTTCTCACCACTAAATGCTGGTGAGCAGGTGAAGTGCCCAATGCAGCCTCCTTTGAATGTTGCAGTTAGCTGCTGTGCTCGGGGTCAAACCTTGCCTTGCTTGCTCCAGCACAGGTGGTGGTACCTCTCCCAGTATCTTAGGTAGAGTGGGAAGACCCCAAGCCTAGTATCAGGAAATTCCTTGAAAGTGGTTTCATGCCCATTGAGAGTTAAGATCGCAGCTGGTCACATCATTAGTGTGATTTGTCTGTCCAGTTCCCAAGAACAGCTGTGTGGCGGTGTTGGCATGGTGAAGGTGTGGCTGGATTCTGAAGCAACATCTGTGATGAGAACATAAATTTCTAAAACTGCCAGATGGTTAGTAGAAACCCTCCTTGTTTCTCTGGACCTGTGCTGAAGGCTGCTTGGTTCTCTTCTGTTCTCGCTGCATTGCTGACCTGGTTGCTCTCCCATCACATTTGGAACCTTCAAAGAGTAGTTTTCTGCATGTTTAGTAGTTGGTAAACAAAGAGGTTTTGCATAGCCAGAGTCTATGGTGAACTGACATTTACAAAACTACTGGTTCCAAATCAGGAGCATGGAAAGGGCAGCGGCACTCCAAACTGCCTGGCCTTCCAAATGTCTTCTTCCATCATCAGGTTCCTTATAATAGCTGTGAAGTAAAATCTATTTGACATCTCAGTGAAGTCAGACCTGCATATCAGAGTACAGTTTTACCTCTGCAAAGTAGTTTCACAGACGAAATATTCCGGGTGTTCACACATCATCCGAAACAATAGCCAGTAAAATTTAAAACAGAAGATCATCCAAAGAGGAATAATTTGGCAGGATGTCCCAGTTGTTAGATCCTTTCACTTGAGTGCCTGATTTCCTGGCTATCTTGCTCCATCAGACAAGGTCATGTTGGAAGGGGAGAGTGAGACGTACCCACAAGGAGCTAATAAGAAAGAAGTCAGGACACTGAATCCTACTCCTGAGGAAAGAATTTGGAAAAGAGAAAATTGCTTCTCTTGGTTTCTCTCACTTGGTTTGGGTCACAAGCGTGTAAGGAAACTGTCAAAGATGAATGATCTTATGTAGACTGTGATCAATGAGATATGAAGTTGTTTCTTAGGAGTTCTAATCCCAATACCAGAGACCCTCCTGTAATCACCTCCTCTGGGCTCCTTCAGCACTCTGTACTCTACTCTCGTTATACACTCATTAGCAGGTGTGCTGATGATTTATTTTTCTCCATGTCTGTTTTCTGGCCAGACTGTGCCCTCCAGGGCAGATACCTTATCTAATTAATCTCTGTATCCTCAAAACTTAACACAGAGACTGAAATAGAGTAATAATTCATTAAATGTTTTCCAGTGAATGGATGGATGGATGAATGGATGGAAGGAATGAAATAAAATGTCATTCTCTCCATTGAGTGGCTAGAGCTAGGAGTAGGTAGTTGAATTATTTCTGTTTAGGATCTAAGCTTCTCTGCCATGGAAACCTAATAAATGTTCAGTTAAACTCAGGAAGCATGTGAGCAATTTCTATGTATTAGAACAGTTGTAGAAACAGTGGCAGGACTCTAAAGAATTACAAGGTATGCCCCTGTCCCCCGAGTCACTTACAATGTCATTGGCATACAAAGTAATAACCGTGTGAAATAGTCAAGCAAAAAAGGAAGACAGTGTTCTAACCAAGGACCAGATGGTTGATATTAACACGCTCTATAGAAGTTTAGAGAAATGAGAGGAGAATATAGGCCAAAGTAGAACAAGCACAACAAGCAGAGATGAGGGTAAGGCCAGGAGCAGATATAACATGGCGGGCATTTATGGCATATCTATACAACAGCCTTCCCTTTCCCTGGGAGCTGTCTGCTCTCTCCCCAACCACATGATTGTATCAAGTCTCTCAACCGGGTAGATTGAATTCTTCCCTAAGGTATTTTAAAGTAGAATCGATAGATTCAGTATCCGTTGGTGGATGTAGTAACAGGTAAAACTCAGGAGGTGTTCCTGGTTATAGTTTTCATCATATAAAGGATGCCAGTATGCAACGAAAGAGAATGAAGCTGAAGTTAAGGCAGAAGCTGGGGTGAGAGATAGCACAGGAGTGGAAGTGAGAGAGAGAGATGGTGTTTTCCTAGATTCATTTTTTTCCTGAGATCCAGCTGCATCCCTGCCATTCCCTCCGCTTTATCCCAGTACACTTTTCAGTAATTTTCCTTTTTTGTCTAAACTTGTCCAAGTTGAGTTTGTGTTATTGAAAACTCAAGGAGTACAGACTCATAGATGTACTGGTCACTGAATAAGAGTGTATGTTCAGAATGGCTTATAATTTGGTGAGGCTAAAGGATAGGGTGGGTAGCAGTGAGTGGAGCCACTGACGCGTTTAAGCAGAAGAGTACTATGGTGCGATTTGTTCTTGGGCAGATCACTGGCAGAAATGCGCACGATAGACTTGATGGGGGAAAAGACTAGAAATGGGGAGACTGGTTGTCAGAGGAAGAACCTCTTGGAACTTCTAATTTTGCTTCACTTTGTAGGAGTCAACTCCCAGAGAATAAAAACTTAGGTTATTAGAAAAAGAACCCTAGGACATAAACTAAGCAAAATGAAATTGATTACCATTCCTGTACACACATACAAAACAATGCCGCACCAGACCTTTATAGGAATAACCTGAAAATTATTCTGTAGCTTGTTTTAGGTCATTTTAAAAATGTTCTTTGCAACTGTTACTCTTTTTTTTTTTTTCATTTATTTATTTTTGGCTGCATTGGGTCTTCGTTGCTGTGCACGGCCTCTCTCTAGTTGCGGTGAGCAGGGGCTACTCTTCGTTGCGTTGCACGGGCTTCTCATTGCGGTGGCTTCTCTTGTTGCACAGCACAGGCTCCAGGTGCGTGGGCTTCAGTAGTTGTGGCGTGTGGGCTCAGTAGTTGTGGCTCACGGGCCCTAGAGCACAGGCTCAGTAGTTGTGGCGCACGGGTTTAGTTGCTCCGTGGCATGTGGGATCTTCCTGGACCAGGGCTCGAACCCGTGTCCCCAGCATTGACAGGTGGATTCTTAACCACTGCACCACCAGGGAAGCCCCACAACTGTTACTCTTAAACTAAAACTGAGATCTGGCTCCTTCTTCTATTCCTCTGTCTCTTCCATATTCTGCTCCGTTTCCTTCTTTTTTCCCTAGCTAACCCTGCACTAGGGTTACTAATTCAGGGTAAAACAGACTTGGGTCTTAAGAAGGGGCACTGCCCTCTCAATAATCAGAATTTGCATGGAAGTGTCATTGTGGATTTTAATGGCACAAAGCCTAGTTCACCTACTATCCAACATCTAGCGTTGACTCACAAATATAGAACGAGATCCAAGATTACTAATGAACTGCCTTAGTCTGCCAAGAAGCTAAGCTGATATCAGGAAACAAATTCTATTGCATGGCATCTGTCTGTAATGCTAGCCAAAGAGTTGTATAATGGGCAGTCACAATTGAAAATGACCTTCATTATGCTGAATTCATTTCTCTAATGTGTCCATTTCCCCTCATCTTATATTCTGACAGTAATAATAGACATGGAAATAAATCCAAATTGTGATTCAAATTTCAGAATGTAGGATTCACAGGTGTGGTGGCTTTTCTCAGCTGAATGTGGGGGGTAGATGAGTAAGAAGTCTAGGAGGATTTAACAAAGTGAGGAGCATTGTTCAGAAAATCAGACATGGGCACAGCATGGGCAAGACTGTCTGTCTCACTCAAACAAGAATCTTTACATAATGCACCAAGAATTTAAGTGAGTGATCTGCAGCTCAGGAAGAAAGAGTTAACTCTAAGGAACAGAGGCCTGACCTCATAGACAGGCCCCCAAATATCCTTGAGCACCTGTTTCTACCTTCTTAGTGTACCTGTGGTGCCACTGGGGCCACAGAGTCCTTTGACTGTTGTTTGTCTAGACTGGCTGTGTAGTTAGCAGAATGAGTGCTGGACTCAGTCAGGAGACCTGGGGCAGAACCCTGGCTCTGCTACTTACTGTTTGTGCCATGTGGAGAAATCACTTATAGCCCTCTGACCTTTAGTTTCTGCAGCTGCAAAAGGGGACTATAGTCACTGCGTAACCTACCTTGTCAGATTGTTAGGATCAAATGACAGAATGGATGTGGAGGGGGTTTGTCAATTGTAAAAAAAAAAAAAAATTATTGTTGTTGCCAAAGTAATTCTTCCTTATTTCAGATGATACTGGAATAGCAGAAAACCAGTGTCACGGGTCATAATTTCCACTCTGTTAACATTCCTACTTGCCCATAGCCTGATATTTTGTATTTTAATTTTTAAATTGAAGTATATATATTCTTTTTTATATTATTTTCCATTATGGTTTATTATAAGATACTGAATATAGTTCCCCATAGCCTGATATTTTTATGCAATAACAAGTCAATTTCTCTTTCTCTCTCTCTCTCTCTCTCTCTTTTTCCCTCCCTCCCTCCCTCTCTCTCTCCCTCTAAGCTTTGTCCCTGAGAACCCTCAGGCTGGGTGAGGCCAGTTCTCTTTTCTCTCTCTCACTACTAAAGTGCGTGTGATGTGAGGTTTGATACAAGGACTTGGCGGTTGATTGGGAGACCCAGGCTGGGTCAACACAGTACCAAATCAGGATCAATTCAGTGCATAAGTCATCAAAGCCCCTTGATTGGTCTTTACATAGGTAGAACCTGTCTCCTACCTTAAAAGACAGTGGCAAGCTCGTGGCCTTTTGCTTAATGCAATGCCTTGTTGTCTTCTGCCGCTCTGGGTATCAAAGGAAGCTGCCAGATCAACCTGAGGGAGTAATTTCTTAATGAGATCCCTGAAAACATATATGAATGGACAGTGCTGCCATTTCCATGAAAACGGGAATAATAACAGGAGCTCCGGTTTCTTTACCTAATGACTCATTCACTTGCTGGTGGGAGTGCGTGTTTCCTTTTCTGGAGAATAGCCCTTGCTTAACGGAATAATAACTGCCCTGTGAATTTGTTTTACAGAACTTTCTTATACACTGTCTCACTTGGACTCATTTTATTCTTACAACTACCTCCCTGCTCAGTGCTTTCACCAAGCTTTCTAAGAGTATTTCGTCATTGCTATATCTTCATAATTGCCTTCCAGTCACTTTTCAGCTCTCTCCCCATGACCTGAAATTGTCTTAGACCTGGCCATGACCAGACACTATTTAATTGCTAACTATTTAATTGCTAACCCCAATAGTCTTTTCTCCATTCTTATCCTACCCACACTCTTGGCTGGATAGGTATTTGGTTCTTTTGAACGTTTCCTGCTTCTTAAAATCTTATCTACTGAACATGCTTCCTGGTCCCTCTGTGTCAGTCTTCTCTGTGTGTTCTTCCTCCTCTGCTCCTTGGAAACTCTTGTTGCTCAGGGCTGACACTGGCACCATTTTCTCACTCTGTGTTCTCTCTTTAAGCTATCTCAGCTGCTATTATGGCTTCAGTTACCATCTCTAGGTACCCATAATTAAATCCAACCCAGATCTCTTGCCCCTTCTCTTCAACCTGTAAATACCTATTTGAAGACTTTTCTAGGCTTCTCTAGATGGATGGGCTGTGAGCACTTCGAGCCCAACGTATCCCAAACAAAATTATGTTCTCTCAAACATTTTGTATCCCCTCTCTTGTTAATGATTCTATAATTCACCCAGTTGTCTAAGTTAGAATCCTTTACTCCTCCCCCTTCACGTCCCCCCACATTGAATCAGACATCAAGTGCTCTCCATTCTTCCTAAATACCACCCAAATTTGTCTTTTCTCCACAATAACTACCACTATCTTAAGTTTATATGAGATCAGCGAATAGCTTCCCAGCTGTTCCTAACTGTTCTCTGTCTCTTTCCCCCAGCTCACCGCACCCCACAGCACTGCTGTAAGAGTGATCTTTCTAAACACACGGATAGGAGTTCAGTACCGTTCTGCTCAAAACTTCTCAATGGCTTCTCATTTTTGACAAGATAATATTTAAACTTCTTATCATGGCCCTCCAAGCTTATAATTTGGCTTCTCTATTGGAGCCTTGTTTCTCATGCCCTCCACTCGTGCTTTTCACCCCCTTCTCCTGCAAGTAAGCTATTCACTTTTTCTTAAATACAACATACCCTTTTGGTTAGGTTTTATACTTTGTAATCTCAGTGGAGATGGAAAACAAGGGAAAACCAGGTCAGGGGAAAGAGGGAAAGA
>NW_006779031.1:3297720-3318776 GCF_000442215.2 Lipotes vexillifer | reverse complement strand
AAAGAGTGGGTGAATCCCTTAGATTTTGTGACTTATAAAGAGAGAGCTTATCACATTGTATAAACTATTTGTCTACAGGCAGACCTTGGAGATATTGCAGGTTCCGTTTCAGAAGACTGCAATAAAGCGAATATCACAATAAAGTAAGTCACATGAATTTTTTTTGGTTTCCCAGTGCATATAAAAGTTCTGTTTACATTATCCTGTAGTCTAGTAAATGTGCAATAGTATTATGTCTAAAAAAGTCTACATAACTTAATTAAAAATACTTTATTGCTAAAAAATACTAACCATTATCTGACAATGCAGGGTTCTCACAAGCCTTCAATTTGTAAATAATGCAATATCTGCAAAGTGCAGTAAAGTGAAGTGCAATAAAATGAGTTGTGCCTGTATTTCCTCCACTACACAATTCAATCTGATACAAGTATAGTCATCATTTTCATTTTAAAAGATATGAAAATTGAGGCACACAGACTTGCCAGTAAAAACGTAGGTAGGAATGAGCTCACACCGAGCCAGGACTGGAACTGAGGTTTTATTACTATTGATTCTGGCTTCTTTCCACTCTCCCGGAAGAGGATTACAAAGCTGAAAGGAACACACTAAACATTCACACATTTCCCCTAAGACGGGAAGTCCTCCAAGTGTACTGAATTAAGCTGGCTGTCTGATCCTTACTGTTGCTGTGACCTGGAATGCTGGAATCCCCCTACTGTTTGGAGCAGCCACTATAGTCCTAGAAACATCAGGACAACATATTTTGTAGTAAAATATACTTCAAAAATATATCAATTATTAATTGAATGAAAAACTGGGAATACAATTAGTACAGGTGCAATCTCCTGGCTTCCTTATAATCATGAGACCCTTACTGGCTGCCTGTGTCAGCAGCTATGTGGTAACTCACTCAGTGCTGAACATGGCCTGGGGATTCCAGTGTTCAGTTTTATGTGCTGCTACCTTCTTCCCTTCAACAGCATTGTTGAAATAATCATGTGCTATTGGCCAGATATGTCTGGGAAAAGGCCAGTCAGTGATATAGAAAACAGGAGAAAGTGCTAGGACTTAGATGAGAGTCTTTGGAAGTCTTATGGTACCTTGAGGCTGATGAAGAACTTTGCCAAACTGCTAGGCTATAAGATTGGCTCTTCCTAGAGTGGGAACACTCTGTGTGGTCAGAAGAGGCTGGGAAGTCCATGGCTAGAGGTTTCCTTCTATTTCTATTTTACTATTTTCATTTTGCAGCTAATTTAGGGGAACTGATAATATTTAGGGTTGTTGATATTCTGCTACCTTCTATCAGAACATAAATAAGACTGTTTAGAAGATTTGTGGCATTCTTGACTGTGCTTTGCTTACATTCAGTGGTCAAGTCTTCTCCCTGGAGATCCAGCTCCAATTTTATGAGAAGTTTAAAACAAACTTTGCTGGAATGTTAGCTTTCGCAAGGAACATCTAAAAATTTAAATAGCAATTTTGGAATTCCTTTATTTAAAAATGTTTTCTGGCCTATATTTGCAGATCTTGTATCTGATAAGGGAATTGTACCTAGAATACGTAAAGTACTCTTGCAACTCAATAATAAAAAGATAAACAACTCACTTTAAAAATGCACAAAGGATTTGAATAGACATTTCCCCAAAGGTATTACACAAATGGCTAATGAGCATATGAAATGATGCTCAACATCATTAGTCATTAGGGAAAAGATAATCAAAACCACAATGGGATACTACTTTACACACATTAGGATGGCTATAACCAAAAAGTCGGACAGTAACAAGCATTAGCAAGTATGTGGAGAAACTGAAGCCCTCATATATTTCTGGTGAGAAAATAAAATGATACAGCTATTGTGGAAAACAGGCTGGCAGTTCCTCAAATAGTTAAACATAGAGTTACCATATGACCCAGTAATTCCACTTCTGGGAATATACCCAGAATGATTGAAAGCAGGGTCTCAAATAGATATTTTTATACCATTGTTAACAGCAGCATTATTCATGATAGTCCAAAGTGGAAACAACCCAAATGTCCATCAACGGGTGAATGGGTAAATAATATGGTATATCCATATAATGGAATATTATTTGACCATAAAAAGGAATAGAGGGACTTCCCTGGTGGCGCAGTGGTTAAGAATCTGCCTGCCAATGTAGGGGACACAGGTTCAAGCCCTGGTCCAGGAAGATCCCATATGCCGCGGAGCAACCAAGCCCGTGCGCCACAACTACTGAGCCTGCGCTCTGGATCCCTCGAGCCACAACTACTGAAGCCTGCGTGCCACAACTACTGAAGCCCGTGCGCCTAGAGCCTGTGCTCTGCAACAAGAGAAGCCTGCGCACCGAAACAAAGAGTAACCCATGCTCGCCGCAACTAGAGAAAGCCCGTGCCCAGCGATGAAGACCCAACACAGCCCCCCCAAAAAATAAAAGTAAATAAATTAATTAATTTTAAAAAATAAAAAAAAGGAATAGAGTACTGATTCATGTTACAACATGGATGAACCTCAAAAACATGTTAAGTGCAAAAGCCAGACACAAAACACCACATATATGATTCTATTTATATGAAATGTCTAGAATAGGCAACTCTCTAGAGACAGAAAGTAGGTTAGTGGATGCTTAGGGCTGGGGCTAGGGGGCAGTGGGGAATTGTGGGGTGATATTTAAAGGGTATTAGATTTCTTTTTGAGGTAATGGAGACATTTTTAAGCTGTAATGATTGTTGTACAACTAACCATTGAGTTATATGGGTGAATTGCATGGTATGTGAATTATATCTCAATAAAGCTGTTACAAAGAAAATGCTTACTGGCCCAGTTCTGTTTGCCTGATGCTTTACTAGGTGCTTGAGGCATGGGTACAGAGATAACTAAAACTTGGGAGCCTGCAAGGGGATAATGATAGAGGCAGGTAGGAAAGGAAGCAACTATCATGATGGAGTAAAAGAAAGTGCTATACTAGAGCTTAGGGCTACTGGCAGAAAGAAGGAATAATGACTGATGTAGTTAAAGAATGCTTCAGCTGGGAAGCAGAATTTAACCTGGATCTTGAGGTATGCGTAAGAATTCAATCCAATAAACAAAGCCTCAGGGTGTTGTTAGGGGCAAGGATAGAAAAAGACGGTCATTCCAAGTTGAGGGATCAGCACATGCAAAGGAATGGCAGCCTGCAGTTATCTGCCGCAATCAAGGAGCAACCAGGAATTCGGATAGTGCATAAGGAGTGTGGAGGGGTGTTATGAGAGATGAATCTGGAAAGGTAGCCTGGGGTCAGATTCCTGAGGACTTTCATTACCGTGGAGCTTAGACTATTCTCTGAGATAAGAGTTCATTTCACACAGCAATGCATGGTAAAACTCTCAGTAGGAATCATAAAGTAGTATCTATGGCTCTGCCACCAACTAGCTGTGACCTTAGGCAAATCACCTAACCTCTCAGGACCTAAATTTCCTTAACCTGCAAATGAAGATAATTATCCTACTTATAAGGCTTTAGTATTGATCACATGAAAGGGGAACTTGGCAGACACTGTGGGTTGAATAACCCAACATCTATTCCCAGTCCCAGTCTCCCTTGCCTGCATCTGCAACAGAGGCTTGAAAAACCAAATACATGGTTAGTCTCCCTTGGAGCTCAAGGTGGCCACATGACAGTAATATTCTTATGGCTACTGATACAGAAACAAAAGGCTGCTGAGGGGCATCTAGCAGAGTTTTTCTTTCCTGAAGAAAATATATAGACATTGCCAATGCTGTCTGCTTCACCCTAGTTTCTGCCTTGAATGCAGACCTGATACCTGGGGCTCTAATAGACATCTTGTAGCTGATTTACTGGCAGCAATGAAGATGAAAAGCCAACATGTTAAGGATGGATGGCAGTGCAGAACTACCATAAGAGATTCTGAGCCCTTGATGGCACCAATAAACGTATGCCAACAACCACCTACCTCTGGACTTAGTCTTATGTGAGAAAAATAGCCCTCTATTTGTACAAGTTAGTTGACGTTTCTGTTACCTGCATCCAAAATCATTCTTAATGATACAGAGTTTATGAAAGAACTATAGAAGCCAAAAAGTGATTTATAAGAATAAAGAACGATTTTTGGAGAGAGAGACATGATTTCGGTTATATTTTGATAACAGTGTGAAAAATAAATTAGAGAGTTGAATTGTTGTAGGGAATGCTATTGAGGTAGTAATGACAAGACTCCAGGCAATAAACAGTGAAGGTGCCATGGTAGTGAGGATGATGAGGAAGAGACAGTTACCAGAGATAACATGGGGGGAAAACTGATAGGAGCTGGCAAGGATTAGACATTGGGGAAGGGCATGTGTGTGGGGTTGAAGATGCTTTTGAAGGTTTTAGCCCTAGTGACAGAAGGGATAGTGGGTCTGTAAACCTATGCTCATAACAGGAATGAATATAACTTTAAGGAGAAAGATAATGAGTTCAGCTTTGGACACATTGACCTTGAATTGCCTGCGGTGCACCTGGGAGAGTTCCTATAGGCAGTTGAAAGATGGGGCTTAGAGGACAGATAGAGATATGCAATTTGGATGTCATCAGAGTACAGGTGGCACCTGAAGCCGTGGGAGTGGGTGGGATCACTCATGAGGAGCAGGTATAGTAGAAGAGAAGACAGCCAGAAATGGAAACTTAGATGAAAGCAGAAGAGTCAGTGGAGAAGAGACTAAGAAGCATTCAATCATTCAGAAATATTGAGTGCCTACTGTGTGCCCGATCCTGGGCTGGAGGCTTAGCCGTCAGAGAGGTCGGAAGGGAACCAGAAGAGTGTGCTGCTGGGTAGAGTGGGGAGCGTGCGTGGCTGGTCAACAGTGTCAACTGCTGCAGGAAAGTTAAGGGGGGTGAGAAATGAGGAACTCCTTTCCTCAGCCACATTCATCTGAATTCCTTTAACGGGAGTTTATTGTTAGCTGTAATAGCCTGTCTGGAAGATAAATGCTAAATTAATTTGGGAACTGACTTGTAAAACTCTCAAGTGGCCTAAATCATTTAAAAGAAGTTCAAATTCTATTATGTGAGATTGAATTGGTTTCTGCAGGTGGTTGTGCAACCTTCTCCCCTAGAGATATGCTTGTCAAATATGTTTTCTGTCCACTTCCTCCTACGAGCAAGAATAGTGGTGCTGTGAGAGCAGCACAACTCCATCAAGTCTCTCTGAGGCCTTATTCTGTGAGTGTAAATTAGAGCTCTTTGCTTTGAACTCTGATAGACCTTAGTGCCCTGTGCTTTGCCATATACACTTGGTTCACATGGTCTTTTTTATTTCTTTCTGCACGTGTCACAAGTGTTACTCTTGTCTCTCTAAATAGACTGAAAGTTCTTCAAAGGTAGAGATTATATATTTTGCTTTTCTCCTATTCCACACGGGGCTGTGCAAAGAGTAGGCATTCAATAAATATTTGATTAAGTCATGGAGATGTGGTCAAAGTAATTTCATAAAATGCCAATGTGTGTTTTATAAAATGTATATTGTGCGTTTTTCTTTTAAAAAAACTAAAGTTATTTTAAATCATAATACCAGGACTAGGACTCTAGCTGTCTAATTCCATTTGGTACAAGGTAGAGTTTGGAAGGGTGTAAAGAAAGTACACGAGTAAACTAGCCTGTGTGGACTGTATCTTGGGCTACAGAAGAAAGCAAGTGAGAAACAGATCTAGCAGCGATCTCCCAGATCTCTGTGGGGAAGGCTGGATTGGTGCCAAGTGGATGGAGGCTATTTCAGGCCAGAATCTACTATGACATTTAAAGATGTGTGTTTGGGATCTCTATAGCTGCAGTCATCAACAACAGGTATATCAGAACCTTTTTCATAAGGGTAGTTCAATAAACATTTATTGAGCCTATATCATGAGCAGGCATATGTATCCAGCTGTTAAACATTGAAGCTCCTCAGTGCTCAGTCCTAGGCTATTCATCTCTTCTTACCCTATACTCTCTCCTTAGGTAATTTCATTTACAGCCTCTGTTTCAATTACCACCCATAGGCAGATGACTCACATGTTTGTATCTTCAGACCAGAACTTTTCTCTGAGATCCAGACCTATACATCTAGCTGCCAGCTTGACATCTCCTCTTAGATGGTTCCCAGAACTTTCAATGAAACAGGTCTTCAAAAGAATTTATGCTTTTCTTTCTCTCTCTCTCCTTCTCTATCATCCCCTTCAACCAAACCTGGCCGCCTTCCAAGTGTTCTCTGTGTCAGCATATGACACCTTCATCTATCTTGTTCTATTAGCCAGAAACCTAGCAGTCATCAGTGACACATCCCACCCTTTCAGCCTCATAGCCAGTCCCTCAGGAAGTCCCAACCATCAGTTCAACCTGCAAAATATAGCCATATCTGCCCACTTCTCTTTATTGCCATTGCCACAATTCTAGTTCCAGCCACCATCTTTTCTCACCTGGTCTGGACCATTGCAAGTTCTTTGTCTTTTGAGTGATTTTTATTTTTAAAAACATTTTTTAAGGTTTTATTTTTTTATTTTGGGGGTTTGAATCTAATTTATCTAGTTTTTCTATTTTATCAATATTTTTAATTGAAGTAGACTTGATTTACAATGTGTCAATTTCTGCTGTACAGCAAAGTGATTCAGTTATACGTATATATATATATATATATATATATATATATATACGCATTCACTTTTTAAATATTCTTTTCCATTTTGGTTTATCATAGGATATTGAATATAGTTCTCTGTGCTTGCAAGTTTCTTAATTGGTCTCTCCACTTCCATTTTATCTCCCTCTAGTTTGATATCCACCCAGAAGGCAGAGTGATTACACTGATACACAAATCCGATCATGCTATCCCTTGCACAAAATCCTTCAATGGCATACCATTTCACTTAGAATAAAGAACAAAATAATTTACTTAGCCTACAAAATCAGAATGATTCAAGTTTTTAAACTTGGGCTTTCATTTAATGTAGAAGACATATTTTTCATAGTCAACCCAGACAGAATTTTGAAAGCTCCTTTAAGCATTGTATCCCATATCTATGTTTTTACTACGCTGAACATAAGTTAACCTTTTTCATGATGATTTGATGATTCTGGCATCTTCTTTCTTCCTGTTAACTTCACTTGTTAGTGTGTCAGCTTCAAACATCCCCCTCCTTGTCTCCCTTTTAATGTATTTTCAAATGAATGTATGTGTTTGTTTATATATTATATATAACATATATCTTATATATGTGAATATGTATATATACATATGAATTGGCTTACATGATTGTGGAGGCTGGCTAGGCAAGTCTGAAATCTGTAGGGCAGGCCATCAGGAAGGGCAGGCTGGAAACTCTTGGGCAGAAGCTGACACTACAGTCCACAAGCAGGATTTCTTCTTTCTCAGGGAACCTTCAGTTTTGCTCTTCCAGCTGATTAGATGAGGCCCACCCAGATTATCTAGAGTAGTTCCCTTTACGTAAAATCAGCTGATTGTAGATGTTAACCACATCCACAAAATACCGTCATGGCAACACTGTGATTAGTAGTTGATGGAATAACTGGGGACTGTGGCCTAGTCAAGTGGACACATAAAACTGACCATCACGCTTGTGAAACAAATATTCATACTTGACACCCATTCTAATCCATAGGCTGCAGGGAGGCTTTTGCATGCCTACTGCCCTCAGTGCTCCTAGACATTTTTCATTTTTTTCTGGGTTTAAGGCCATGTTCCAGATGGTTAAAGCTGCTGGAAGTCCCACCTTCGGATAACTGAAGCAGTTCTATACGGTTCTTGGAGTTCACATATTAAATTTAATTTTGAAACCAAAATAATTATTTGACAAATAGAATCATAAATGTATGGGTGATATGCAGAGGGGTTCCTCCAGATCAGATGGGGCCTACAGTGTACAACAAAGATGATTAAGACAAACGGGAGGAGAAAAGGACAGCCAGGAGACAGGAGGGAAGCTCTGGGACTGAAGTAATGAGAACCTTCATGCCATGATTGGGCTAATTGTTCTATAGGAAACTCTATAAGAAGTAACCCATTATTTGGGGTTCAGGTATTTATACATATAATCAGGAAGAAACCACCCTAAATTAATCTATGGATTTGGGTATGGTGACCTGAAATTGAAGAACTGTTATTGAGAAGTAATGATAATCACCAAGCACTGTGCCAAGTGTTTTGCATAAGGACTATCACTTTTATTTCTCAGACAAGATTTTATAAAGGTAGGAGTAAACAGATCATATCATGATCCTGATGCTGGAAGTGCTCCTTCAGTAATATTGTAGATGAAAAGGAAATCTCAGTTGAGTGGACGGAAGTAACCAAAATATAAGGTTGAAGATGTGCTGATGTTTGTTTGGAAAATACAATACGGTCTAGAAAAATATGAGCTACTTGCTACCAGGAAAGCTGATGACTAAATTGTACTGGGGGACCTTGTTGTCATTGAGGGGGTGGATGTTGGTGGGGAGACAGTACAGAGGTGAAGAGAATTTAGTAAATTTGAGGCATATGTCTCTAAACATCTCTGAAAGGATGAGAACCATTCCCATTGGGAGCAGCTCTGATTAACTGACCCCAGCATGGGGCCCCAAGAGGTGAATAATGTTTGGTTCAGGAATCCCAGCAAACATAATCCAGAGACAGCTCTGAGTCAGCCTTCGGGTGGCTGAGACTAAAGGGTAAATATGGGCTCCAGACCTAAAGGCCCTTGCTTCCCAGTGCCCAGGGGAACTGCCTTTGGTCTGCATTTGGAAGCAAGGATGGGCTAGAAAGTGAAACTAGGGAGATCTACTAGAATCCGATCTGCAATTTACAGAGCTTGCGTGTAGTTTGCTTCAGTAGTTCCTCAGAGAGCCTATCCTCAGCTTATAATTATAAACATCCCTTACAGATGAATCCCAAATTATGAACATCCGTTACTTGTGAATGGCTTCCCTCCCTTCTGCTTTCCCCTCTGATGCTGCCAACTGTGAATCTCCTTTCCTTCCCATGCCTTGGGCCCCCGCCTTCCCCATCTACCATCCATCAGTGGCATAGATGATTGACCCACACGCTCATCCCCTGATCTCATAAGCACCATCTTTTTCTTCTCCCTCTCTCACTCCCTATAGGAACAACAGCATCATTGTTCTCCTGGTTTTTCCTTCCTCAAAATTTTCCTCCATGGGGACGGCATCTCCTCATTTTCAGCTCTTCCTCAACCTAGGCTCCAGTGGAGCATATGGCTCCATACTTGGGGATGAAGTAGCAGGTTGTGGTGGAAAGAGAACTCACTTTAGACTCTCTTGGATTTGCGTCCCAGCTCCATCTCTCTGAGTTTGATTTACTTATCTATAAAATGTGAATAGTAATACCTATTTTGCCCACCTCAAAGGGTTTTTGAGAATAGCAAAATCAAACCGAGTTAATGGAGAAGAAAGTACTTTGCCAACTCCAAACACAAATACCCATATCTTAAGTGGAGATAGAAAAACACAGAGCCCAGGACAAAAACAAGCTGAGAAACCCAGGACCTAGGAGAGAGTAAACAAAATGGATTACGAAATTTTGCTTTGAGGCTTGGGGCAATTTTTTCGTTGTTTCTGAGGGAAAGTAATGTTCTTTTGTGAGCTGAAAACAATCCTGATCAAGGCTAGGTAAGAGCAGCGCTAGTGATGCATCTGTATCCATAAGCTTTGAAGTAAAATTAGACATTAACAAAACAAACAAACAAAAAACCCCCAGTGCCCTCAATCTCTAAAGCCCTGGAAAATGGCCCAAACTCACCTTCAGCTTCTCCACAGAAGTCTCACCTACCTCCTTATTTGTCTTAATTACATCTGACTTACTTTAAGCAGTCTTTAAGAAAAACAAACACTACTTACGCAAGTATATGACATTTCATTTGCTGGTATTAGAACATGATAGAGAACTGGTGCATATGTATTTTTTAAAGTATCTACATATGCCCTTTTTTTTTTTTTTTTTTTGCGGTATGCGGGCCTCTCACTGTTGTGGTCTCTCCCGTTGCGGAGCACAGGCTCCGGACGCGCAGGCTCAGCGGCCACGGCTCACGGGCCCAGCCGCTCCGCGGCATGTGGGATCTTCCCGGACCGGTGCACGAACCCGTGTCCCCTGCATCGGCAGGCGGACTCTCAACCACTGCGCCACCAGGGAAGCCCCTACATATGCCCTTTTAAAATATACTTTTTTTTTTTTTTTGCGGTACGCGGGCCTCTCACTGTTGTGGCCTCTCCCGTTGCGGAGCACAGGCTCCGGACGCGCAGGCTCAGCGGCCACGGCTCACGGGCCCAGCCGCTCCGCGGCACATGGGATCTTCCTGGACCGGGGCACGAACCCGCGTCCCCTGCATCGGCAGGCGGACTCTCAACCACTGCGCCACCAGGGAAGCCCTAAAATATAGTTTTTGATGTCTAAAATAAAACCTGACTCCACAGCCACTTTTGTGTTTCAAAATTTATTTTTAAACAACTTTTGGACATACAGTATTTGGGCCATCCTATGGGTTAAATAGGGATTTGTGGGCCAAGCCTTAGATCCTAACTAGAGAGGCAGCATGTTGATAATAGAGCATAAATTAAGGGTCAGAACGTGGTTTGAGTCCCAGCTCTGTGACTTACTTGCCCTGTGACCTTAGTTTTTGTGAAGCTCAGTTTTCTATTCTGTAAAATGGAGATGATACCTACCTTTCTGGGTTGTAGTAATAACTACAGATTATGTATATTCACTTTCCTGTTCCTGCCATAACGAATGACTTCAAACTCAGTGTCTTAAAACAACACAAATTTCTTATCTCACAATTTCTGTAGGTTAGAAATCTGAACTGGGTCTCAATGGGCTAAAATCAAGGTGTCAGCAGGGCTGTATTCCCTTCTGATTCTCTCTTTAGCAGATAATCTGTTCACTTGCCTTTTTCAGCTTCTAAAGCCTTCCTGCATTCTTAGTTCCTTCCTCCATCTTCATAGCTAGCAATGTTGTGTCTCTTGGAGCATTCTTTCATAGTAAATCTTCCTTTCTCTCCCTTCTGCTCTTCTCTTCCACTTTTGAGGACTCTTGTGATTACACTGGACTCACCTGGATAATCCAGGATACTCTCCCCACAAATAAAGGTCAGTTTATTAGCAATCTTAATTTCATCTGTGACCTACTTTCCCTTTTCCACGTTACCTAACGTATTCACAGGTTCCAAGGGTGAGGATGTAGAAATTTGGGGGTCTCATTATCCTACCTAGCCCACATTCACATAATAAACTTAAAACATTTTTGAATAGTTTTAAATTTGCAGAAAAATTGTGAAGGCAATACAGAGAGGGTTCTCAGATCCCCTTACCCATTTTTCTCCAAATGTTAGCATCTTACGTTACCATAATACATTTGTCATAATTAAGGAACCAATACTGGTATATTACTATTAACTAAACTGCAGACCTTATTAGGATTTCCACTAATGTCCGTTTGTTGTTTCAGGATCCAATATAGGACAGCATATTGCATTTAGAGAGCTATTACTTTTATTACTTTTTGTTTCTTTGTGTTTTTTTTTTTGTGGTACATGGGCCTCTCGCTGTTGTGGCCTCTCCCGTTGCGGAGCACAGGCTCCGGACGCACAGGCTCAGTGGCCATGGCTCATGGGCCCAGCCGCTCCGCGGCATGTGGGGTCTTCCCGGACTGGGGCAAGAACCCATGTCCCCTGCATCGGCAGGCGGACTCTCAACCACTGAGCCACCAGGGAAGCCCCTAGAGAGCTATTACTTTTAATAACAGTCTTGTGTACCATTATTTCTATGACAAAATCCATATGTATTCCCAAGAAACTGATTTAATTCATTTGAAAATTTCCCGTAGAGACAAAATAGACCAAAATCCTTTGCCCTTTAAATGTCTTTTCTCCCTCCCCGCCTTAAGCATATTCCTTAAGTTCTTTCTGTGATCTAGGTGTCCTTCTAGGCTCTGGGGATACAGAAGTGAATGAAACAGACAAAACCCCCTGCCCTCATGTAGCTTATATTCTAGTGGAGATGGTGGTGGTAGTGGGGAACAGACAATAAACAAGACAAATAAGTAGAATATATGGTTTGTATGATGGAAATGAATGCAATGAAGAAAAATAAAGCAGTTAATAATTTTTATTTTTAAAGCAGGGAAGAAGATAGAGAATTCTGGGTTTGTGTGGAGCAATTTAAAATAGTGTATCGGGGCTTCCAATGGTGTGTTGGAGGTGCAGTGGTTAAGAATCTGCCTGCCAATGCAGGGGACAGAGTTTCGAGCCCTGGTCTGGGAACATCCCACATGCCGCAGAGCAACTAAGCCCATGCGCCACAACTACTGAGCCTACACTCTAGAGCCCACGTGCTGCAACTACTGAGCCCACGTGCCACACCTACTGAAGCCAGCACCTAGAGCCCGTGCTCTGCAACAAGAGAAGCCACCACAATGAGAAGCCCGCACACTGCAACAAGGAGTAGCCCCTGCTCGCCACAATTAGAGAAAGCCTGCGTGCAGCAGTGAAGACCCAACGCAGCCAAAAATAAATAAATAAATAAATAAATAAATAAATTTTTAAAAATAAAATAATGTATCATGTATGTAAAGCCTGAAAGAGAGGAGTGAGTGAGCCACGGTGGTACCTGGGAGAAGACCGCTTTAGGCAGAGAAAACAGTTAGGACAAAGTCCCTAAGGCAGGAGCTGCCTGATAGGTTGGCTAAAGAACAAAGAAGCCAGGGCTGCTGGAACAGAGTGAATGAGGTTATGTAGAGTCTTATAAGCCACTGCAAGGACATTGGCTTTGACTTTGAGGGAGATAGGAAGCTTTGGGGAAGTTCTGGGCAAAGGGACATGATCTAATTTTTCATTTTGACCAAATCGACTCTGTGTGCTGCGTTGAAAATAAACTGTAACGAGGCAAGTGTTGCAGGAAAACCAGTTAGGAAGGTATTGCAATAATCCAGGCAAGAGATGATGGTGGTTCAGACCATGGTGGTAGTAAGGGACGTGGTGAGAAGAGGTTAGATTCTAGTTATATTTTGGAGGAGAGTCAAGAGAGTTTACTGATAATTGCACGTGAGTATCTGAGAAAGGGAGCAATCAAAGGTGATGCCAAGGTTTGGGGCCTGAACAAACTGGAAGGGTGGAGATGCCGTTTACCGATATGGTAAGACCACAGGAGGACCAGGTTTCAGCAATAGACATGTGTGGAGAAGGTATGTCAAGAGTTTGATTTTGTGTATGTTGATCTTGAGATGTCAAATATATCTCTGAGTGGAGCTCTGGAGTGTAGGAAATTGGATACATGAGTCTGAAATTCAGGAAAGGGATCTAGGCTGGAGATATAACTTTGGGAGTTGTCACCGTGTAGATGGCATTTAAAGCCATGAGGCTGGATGAGATCACTAAAGAAGTGAGTGTAGAGAGAGAATAACAGGCCCAAGGAATGATTGCCAGGGAATTCCAGCACTGAAAAATGAGGGAGGTGAGGCTGATGCAGCAGTGGAGACTGAGGAGGAGATGCCAGTGAGGTGGAAGAGGACCAGGAGAGTATGGAGCCCTGGAGGCCAACCACAGCAGGTATTTCGAGGAGGAAGAAGTGGTACAGAGAGTCAAATGCTTCTGGTAAATCAGATACAGTAGGGACTGAGAGGTGACCACTCGAGTCATCAAGGTGGAGGTCATTGGTAACCTTGACAAGGGTATAGCTTTAATGAAGTGGCGGAGATGAAAGTCTGATCACAGTGGGGTTAAGAGAGAATTGTAGGAGAGGAATTGAAAAAATGGGTAGTAATTGGAGGGCAGTATAAAACTAAAAGCATTTTTTAAGATGGGAGAAATAACTGCATGTTTGTATGCTGATGAGTTGACCCAGTAAAGATGGAAAAATTGATGATGTAGGAGTGGGAAGTGAATTGGTGGAAGCCTGTCTTTAAGTAGGTGAAATGGGTTGGGGTTGAGTGCACAAGCTGGGGAGTTGGTCTTAACTAGGAGCACAGAGAGTTCATCTATAGTAATGGTGGGGGGGGGGCAGTGTGTGTACACAGATGGAGGTCAGCTGGTGGTGAGAGTATGGGAAACAACCTCTCATCTGATTGCTTCTAATTTCTAGTGAAATAAAGAAGGTCATCAGCTGAGAAGAAGGATGAGGGAGGTGCTGGAGGTTGGGGAAGAAAGTAAGGTATTACTTGTATAGAAGAGTGGAAGAATGAATGAATGAGTAAATGTAATAAAATTTCTAAGCAGCATTAAAGGTCCACTTGAGGATAGTGGTCATGAAATTACAGTGAGACCAGTAGGCATTCAGTGTATTTTCCCCAGGCATGTTTAGCTGCACAGATGCACGTTTAGAGGAGGCAGAAAATCTGACTTTTTAAAAAGAGAGTGGAGGGGGCTTCCCTGGTGGTGCAGTGGTTCAGAATCCGCCTGCCAATGCAGGGGACACAGGTTCGAGCCCTGGTCCGGGAAGATCCCACATGCTGCGGAGCAACTAAGCCCGTGCACCACAACTACTGAGCCTGCGCTCTAGAGCCTGCGAGCCACAACTACTGAGCCCGTGTGCCACAACTACTGAAGCCCGCGCGCCTAGAGCCTGTGCTCCGCAACAAGAGAAGCCACCAAAATGAGAAGCCGGCGCACCGCAACAGAGAGTAGCCCCCGCTCACTGCAACTAGAGAAAGCCCGCACAGCAACAAAGACCCAACAGAGCCGAAAAAAAAAATTGAGTGGAGACTTTGCCAGATAGGTATGATGAAGCAAGATAAGGGCAAGGGAGTCATGGGTATAGATATATACAAGAGAGAAATTACAGTGATTGGCCGTGGAATCTAAGCTGTGTACTGAAGGAATTGAAGGCTACAAGGGATAAGAAATAGTGAAAAGGTGAGAGGATTAATGAATTATAGGTCCTAATTGGATTGAAGGATTGCTGGAGACAGGGTACTAGAGGGAAGGAGTGGAAAAAATAAGAAGTGGTGGTGGGGTAGTGGGATGCATAAAATTCAGATCATGGAGGCAGTGTAGTTACTGGTAATGACTAACTCTAGGGTTTGGTCATGAGAGTGAGTGGCTGAAATGGTAGGGGAGGACAAGGTCACTGGAGAAGAGGAGGTCCAGAAACCAAGAGTTCAGGCTTCAGGTAGGATTATCTGTGTGCATTATTGAAATCACCAGGAATTAAGGCAGGTGAAGCATTGGAGAGAGCGACAGTGTGCCAAGAGCTAAAATATTCGAGGAATTGGTGCTCTGTGGGTGACTGCAACGAGGTGGGCATTGTAAGTGGTTTGACCTGATGACACAAGATTCAAAATGAAGGTGTTTTGCTGGAGGGAAGAAGAATTGTCTGGAAATGGCAATAGAAAACAAGACGGACACCTAAGCCTCCTCCAGATTCAGTAATATGGGGGAGTTTGGTAGAAAAAGAAAACCATCACCTAAGAAGGCAACAGGAGAAAGGACATTCTCAGGGGAGAGCTGAATTTCAATTAGAGCTAGAAGGGGAAGGAAATTTTCAAAGAATAGACTTTAGATTATAGGATTTAGATTATAGGAAAAACAGTTTAGGGAAAGGAGTGGACTTTGATGTAGAAATATTTGGTCCATTGGGTGGTGGCAACAGAATATTGTTTGTGTGTCCTGGGCTATGTTTCATATCACACAGTTTTCTTAGAGACTTGAAAAAGGAGTTCTGTAGCGTAACTCATAGTCAATGTGTCTCCAGCAGTGGCCGTAAGAGAGGGGTCCCTAATCAGTTAACATAAATTCTGGGATCTGCTGGAAAGGTTTGTCACTCCATTAGAGAAGCAGAACTCATCAGGCTGCCATAGCATGGTGACTGTACTTTAAATCCATCTAATAACTCTTGTCCGGATTTCTATACTCTTCAAACAACCTTTGGACTTTAATTTGGTTTTTCAAGTTGTCTTTTCTTCTGGCAGAGAATGCACTGGCTAGCTGGCAGTTCTATTTTTCAGTATAAATTAATCAATTGGCTTCCTGTTTAATCAGTTAGTCCCCTGTAAATTTGGTTAGCATGAGTCAGTCCCCTGAAGCCTGATCACCGGAGTGTGAATGCCATAAAAATCAAGTTACTGAATTTGTTACAGTGAGGACCAGACACTGGCACTCATGGTGACCTCAGTAATGTGGCCCAGCCTGAAGCAACCGCGTCTGCTTTCTTCACAGATTTACCTTAATTCTATTCTACTAAGGATGTGTCAAAAAGGGAATAAGGCTGAACCCTTTACAAATACCTTGTTGTTTGGACAATTAAAACTATTGACATCAGATCATTTATTCTTAAGCAAATATGATATGAGGTGCAAAGGAACAATGTGCTTTGGCAAATATTTTCGTGAAATTCACATTCTTTCTCCTCATTTCCTTAACAACACTGGCTAGGGAAGTTGGCTCCCTTATTATTATCATCATTATTATTATTTATCATTAAATTGGCTGGCCTTATTTCAGAAAAGTAAAACTAGAAAAGTAAAGCCCAGGTGGCTGAGGGAATTAGTGCAATGAAGGATTAGAATTCTCAGTCCACAAATACCAGAACGCATGTTCTGAAGAGAAATGTTTCTGGTTTGAAGCACAACATGAGAACTAGTTAAGGTCCATCAGATGGAATGATCTGCATGAATGAATATTCTAATCCTTTTTGACTCTAAAATTCACAGTTCTGGGATTAGGATATACTGCCTGCCTTTCTTGTAAAGGGACAGACTTTATTCATTGTCTGGAGTACCAAAATTCAAAATGTTGATGGACCCAGCCACCCCGATTTCTCATAGTAATAAGGAAAGATAGTTATCTCAATATCTCTCTTAACCTCCCTCTGTGTCTGTGTGTGTGTGCGTGCACGTGCGTGCATGTATGTATGTAGCTTACATCGCTGCTGGGTTAAAAATGAAATAATAGGAAAAACAGTCAAAGTAAAGCAATAATGCTGGGGCCAGTCCATAGGCTTTCTATATGCATGTAAATTGGCCCAAATGAGCCTGAGTAGAAAGGAAATAACAGAAAGGAAACACCTATGATCCCTTCCCAAACAACCATTAGTTGATGAGGAAATTGAGGTGAAAGAAGAAGAGAGCTATAAACACGGCAGGATTTATCTGGCCAAAACAGGCATTGAAAATAATACCTAGAACAGGGGTCAGCAGACTATGGCTTGCAGACCAAATCCAGCCTGCTACCTGATTTTGTATGGCCAGCTAGCTAAAATGGTTTTTACATTTTTTAAATAATTGAAACAAATAAAAGGAAGAATAATATTTCATGACGATTGAAAATTATATGAAATCAAATGTTACTGTTCTTAAGGAAAGTTTTATTGGAACACATCCATTCATTTATGTATTGTGTATGGCTGCTTTCACACTACAGTGGCAGAGTAATTGCAGCAGAGGCTATATGGCCTGCAAAACTATAAATATTTAATATCTGGCCCTTTACAGAAAACGCTTATCAATTCCTCTGCCAGAATGATGAATGGTTATTTGTTTTTTATTAGGTGATAGCTATTTATCAGTTCACATCCTCAAACCCCAAACCTGGAGTTATTTAGAGGAGGACGAAATGGATATTTAAGTATCTTTTCTGCTAATTGATTCTTCAATAAAAATCTTTACCAGTGAATTTAACATAAGTACTAACTCAGCAACTCCTATTTTCTCTATTCCCAAGGAACTCACAGAGATAGAGCACCAGATAGTAACTTGGAAGTTGAGATCCAGAATTCAAAAGCTTTTGATTCTACTCAATCTATGAATATTAAATATCCATTTGGAGCAGAGCTGAACAAGAGGAAGAATAAGAGCTTGTTACAATATTTAATCTACAATCAGAGAGTAGGAGAGTATCTTCAGATATTAAAAACCTCACTGCTAAAATAAAAAATTCAGCAAAATGGATGAATAATAAAATGGGTGTGGCTAAAGAAGGAATTAGTTTTTGGAAACTCAGGTGGAAGAAATCTCCCCAAATATAAAGCAAAGAGATGGAAACTGTCAGAGAAAAGTTGAGACTTGTAAGATCAACCCAGCTTCATGAAGTTATCAGTGTTCAGGCTCCTTCCGTCTTTCTGTTGTCACCATTCTCAAAGTATGGCTTCTATCCACAGTTTATGTCACAGTCCAATGTAGCTGCTGGGGCTCCAGCCATCTTACCCATATTCCAAACAGCCAGATGAAGGAAGGGGGAGGAAGAGTAAAATGGACACTCCTCCCAGTTTTGACAGTGCTCTTTAAGTTAGAGGCTTCCTAGGAGTCCCACACAGTATTTACTATAATTTCATTGGCCAGCACTTGATCGTGTGGCCACGCTTGGCTGAAAAAAGACTGAAAAATAATATAGTATTTACTCCAAGAAGCAGTGTACTGTGCTGAAAATTGAGGTTTAGTTCCTGAGGAAAAAGGGAAAACTGGACTTTGGTTAGGCAATTAGCGGTCTCTTTGGTAAGTCCTGTTCTTAGGCAAACTGACGTTCAAGTTTGAGGGCAAATATATACTCACAAGATTTATCATTCATAGACCATCTCTGAAATACTCAAGGGGGTGCTAAAACTGAAAAGTAATACAATAAAGGGAAAGACGTGACATACAAGAAACCAGTGGTGTGCTGATAAATGTTTAACAATTGACTCCCTGGGGGAAGAGCCCCAATTTGTACTGTTTGCTGATTTCTGTGGTATACATAGTCCCATGATGGCTGACATCAAGCTACCAACATGACGTCACTGAACACAGAATTGAAAGAATTGGTAACAAATTGGCTCTTGTGAGTCAGTGCAAGCTGGCTTCATCACACCACTGCAGGAAACAATGACGAACAACAAAAGCAAAAAGGTAAAAACTTCAGGTAATTCTAAATAATTGCTAATGCCTAAGGCAATAGCAACTTTTATAAGAATCTGGAATTAAAATCTCAAATGGTAGTTCTATGTTTAGTTTTTTAGTTTTTTAAGGAACCTCCATACTGTTCTCCATAGTGGCTGTGTCAATTTACATTCCCACCTACAGTGCAAGAGGGTTCCCTTTTCTCCACACCCTCCCCAGCATTTATTGTTTGTAGATTTTTTGATGATGGCCATTCTGCCTGGTGTGAGGTGATACCTCATTGTAGTTCCCCCCCCCATTTATTTAATTTATTTTTTTAACATCTTTATTGGAGTTTAACTGCTTCACAATGGTGAAGTTTCTGCTAGTGTGTTAGTTTAGTTCCTGCTTTATAACGGAGTGAATCAGCTATACATATACATATATCCCCATATCTCTTCCCTCTGCGTCTCCCTCCCACCCTCCCTATCCCACCCCTCTAGGTGGTCACAAATCACCGAGCTGATCTCCCTGTGCTATGCGGCTGCTTCCCACTAGCTATCTATTTTACGTTTGATAGTGTATATATGTCAGTGTCACTCTCTCACTTCGTCCCAGCTTACCCATCCCCCTCCCTGTGTCCTCAAGTCCATTCTCTACATCAGCGTCTTTATTTCTGTCCTGCCCCTAGGTTCTCCAAAACCATTTTTCTTTTTAGATTCCGTATATGTGTGTTAATGGGTAGAAGAGCTAAATAGACATTTTTGCAAAGAAGATATACAGGTTGCCAACAAACACATGAAAGGATGCTCAACATCACTAATCATTAGAGAAATGCAAATCAAAACTACAGTGAGATATCATCTCACACCAGTCAGAATGGCCATCATCAAAAAATCTACAAACGATAAATGCTGGAGAGGGTGTGGAGAAAAGGGGACCCTCTTGCACTGTTGGTGGGAATGTAAATTGATACAGCCACTGTGGAGAACAGCATGGAGGTTCCTTAAAAAACTAAAAATAGAACTACCATACGACCCAGCAATCCCACTACTGGGCATATACCCTGCGAAAACCATAATTCAAAAAGAGACATGTACCACAATGTTCATCGCAGCTCTATTTACAATAGCCAGGACATGGAAGCAACCTAAGTGTCCATCGACAGGTGAATGGATAAAGAAGATGTGGCACATATATACAATGGAATATTACTCAGCCATAAAAAGAAATGAAATTGAGTTATTTGTAGTGAGGTGGATGGACCTAGAGTCTGTCATACAGAGTGAAGTAAGTCAGAAAGAGAAGAACAAATACCATATGCTCATTGTAGTTTTGATTTGCATTTCTCTAATGATTAGTGATGTTGAGCATCCTTCCATGTGTTTGTTGGCAATCTGTATATCTTCTTTGGAGAAATGTCTCTTTAGGTCTTCTGCCCATTTTTGGGTTGGGTTGTTTGTTTTTTTCTTATTGAGCTGCATGAGCTGCTTGTATATTTTGGAGATTAATCCTCTGTCAGTTGCTTCATTTGCAAATATTTTCTCCCATTCTGAGGGCTGTCTTTTGGTCTTGTTTATGGTTTCCTTTGCTGTGAAAATGCTTTTAAGTTTCATTAGGTCCCATTTGTTTATTTTTGTTTTTATTTCCATTTCTCTAGGAGATGGGTCAAAAAGGATCTTGCTGTGATTTATGTCAAAGAGTGTTCTTCCTATGTTTTCCTCTAAGAGTTTGATAGTGTCTGGCCTTACATTTAGGTCTTTCATCCATTTTGAGTTTATTTTTGTCTATGGTGTTAGGAAGTGTTCTAACTTCATTCTTTTACATGTAGCTGTCCAGTTTTCCCAGCACCACTTATTGAAGAGGCTTACATGTAGCTGATTCACTTTGTTATACAGCAGAAACTAACACAACATTGTAAAGCAATTATACTCCAGTAAAGATGTTAATAAAAAACCTCAAATGATCACACCTTGAGACAGAAAGTGAGGGGACAGTGAGGCCAGAGAGGTTAGTGGTAGCATGCTAAAAATCTTACCTTGTTTAGAGAAAGGATATAGAAGTTTATTAATTCTCAATGTTTATAGAATAGTATAAACTTGAGTGTTTAAAATTTTAAGGTAACTCCTAGAAAAATAGAAATAAGAAGCTTATTTTCAAAACCACTAGAGGGAAAAAAATGGAATAAAGAAAAATCAATCAGGGCTTCCCTGGTGGCGCAGTGGTTGAGAGTCCGCCTGCCGATGCAGGGGA
>NW_006779031.1:3274978-3297612 GCF_000442215.2 Lipotes vexillifer | reverse complement strand
AAAAAAAAAAAAAAAAAAAAAAAAAGAAAAATCAATCAGTGCAAGTATAGTGGACATTCATCTTTCTTTTCGGATATCTACTACCTTTGAACATTCTTCCTATGTGGGAAATCATCTCACCTGAAGAGTCTGAGCCTTCTAATGCAGAAGCCACAAAGTTGCTTTCCCAGCATTGCTTGCAGCCAGGGCACAGTCGTGTGACCTAGATTCACTTAGATGCACCCACATGACACTTTGAATTTGAAGAAGGAGGCAACATGCAGACATTCTAGTAAGGGTTGTGGTAGGTGCATCCATTCAGTTTGCCAGAGGTATCAATAGCATGATAGATGTTGAATACTCAGTACTCAGCAGCAGCAGCAGCAGCAGAAAGGTCTCCACTGAAGGAGTTCTGCAGTGTGATTTGAATGCTGTTACTATGTTGACTCTAAACTTGTTTCTCTTACTTTCCCAGAGATTCTGTGATCTATCTGAAATACTTAAATAAATTCATTTGTTATTGTTTTAAACTAGCTAACGTGAATTTCTTGTTTTTTGCAACTAAAAGTTTTTTGATTGGTATACCAACAAAACAACAGAAGAGGAAAAGACGAAAAAAGAAATGAAAGGCATGATAAAGAACATGAGATGCGAGGGATAAATTCAAACATCAATAATTCCAATAAATGTGAATGAATTAAATTCCACTATTACGTTCACATTGAGTTTAAAAAGCAGCTTATGGAGTTTATAAGTGATATAGCTAAAATTAAATGATAAAGAAAGTTTGAAAATGAAGACTTGGGAAAAATAGAAGATAAACAACATTTGGAATTGAATGAAACTAAAGCAATTAGATGGGTGGCTTGAAGAGGACAGAAGAAAATTAGAGTGCTTTTAAAAGAAGAAAAGTTAGATACTTATTCTTTTAGGAATAAGTAACTCAAGATGCTAGGAGAAAAATAGTAACACACACCCAAGGAATGTAGATGGAAGGAATCAATAAAGATACAAGCATTACTAAAATGGAAAATAAGCAAAAGTAGATCTGACCAATAAAACCAAAGGCTAGGGCTTCCCTGGTGGCGCAGTGGTTGAGAGTCCGCCTGCCGATGCAGGGGACGTGGGTTTGAGCCCTGGTCCGGGAAGATCCCACATGCCGCAGAGCAGCTAGGCCCGTGAGCCATGGCCACTGAGCCTGCGTGTCCAGAGCCTGTGCTCCACAACGGGAGAGGCCACAACAGTGAGAGGCCCACGTACTGCAAAAAACAAAACAAAACAAAACAAAAGGCTAATTGTTGAAAAAGACCAAACAAACAAACAAAAACCCCCCACCTTTCGGCAAGTCTAATTAAGAAAAAAAAGTAAGAGATTCAAGTAAGCAACCTTTGCGACAAGAAGGTGGACATAACAGAAATGGAAAAATCAAAACATTTTCAGAGACCTGAGTATATCTTTTTGGTATAGTTTTGATTTTTGAAATCATGTTAATATTTTATGTATTCAAAAAGTAAGGATGAGAAAAACACTAAAATACAAACAAATTAACCTAATTAGATACCAAATTGATAACATAACCAACACAGAAGAAAAAAATATAATCCAAGTAACTTTTGACCATATACCCTCAGTCTAAAGAAAAAAATAACTTAAGCAAGTTTTGAACTTTTCTTGGGTTTGCTGATGGTAGTGGTGTCGGTGTAGCAATTCTAAAACTATTTTGTGTGTGTGTATAGGATTGAGCAAATGAGTGATTTTATTAATGTTGTTGAGAGCTAGGGTTACCACTGTGGGAGAAGGAAGATCCAACTTTGGAATGGGGGAAGAGGAGGAAGCATGCTGTGGCGTTGGTTGGAATTAGAGGTATCAGTATGAAGTATCCCTGACTCTGTTCACTGAAAGTACCTAGAAGTAGTAACACCCCAGTAACAATGAGCACAGCCAGTGCCAAGCACTTGGTTTCTAAATACCATTCTCCAATCAAAGGAACCAGAGCCTTTTGGCAAAATGGCTTGTTATAAGGCTAGGGAAACTGGGAACATCTCATTGTGCAAAAAAGTAACACAATGATCAAACATTGATGCGACATGTCAAAGGGATATAGGGGCTGGCTTTAAGGATTTCTACAATCAAATTGTGGACAATTTTACCATCAAAATGAATTATGAAAGTAATAGATTTAACACATTGAATAGAGTAGAATCCACAAGTCCAAACTGATACTGAAAACCAAAACCAAAAAATAGTCAATACATTAAAAAAGGAGAGAGAAGGGGAAAACGGTTCTTCACAGTAGAATGCCCACTAATAAATGTAGTGGGAATAGTAGAGTTTGAAATCAATATTTTGCGATTAACATAGTAATAATTGATTTAGGCAAGAAGCTAAAATCATTGGGTGCAAGTTTGTTGAAGAGAATCAAAGTTATTTCCCCACAGATTACCTATTTATTATAAAGGGGGAGAAAGGTATACCTATGGTGGAGAAGTCTGATAGACACCACCTTAACAAAGTAATTCAAGTGAACATCCACCAAAAAATGGGACAAACTGATAGCATGTGCCTCCTGCTGTGATGCACTGAGAAGGGCACAGCATCACTTCTGTGGTCTTCATGCCTAAAATGCATCACTTGAAAAAGATGATAAGCAAACATTAGACAAAACCCACCTGACAGCCACTCTACAATACAACTGACTTGTACTCTTCAAAAATGGCAATGTGATGAAATATAAAGAAAGAACGAGGAACTGTTCCAGTAAGTTAAAGAGACAGGACAACTAAATGCAAAGCATGGGCCTATTATTGGAGCCTGGATTAGAAAATTAATTGCTATATAGGCCTTAATGGGAACAACTGTTGAAATTACATTTTGGAATGTATGTTAGGTAACAATATTTTATCAGTGTTAAAGGTCTTGAATTTGATCATTTTACTGTTTCTATGTAAGAAAAAAAATCCTTGTTTTTAGTAGACATATGTTGAGGTTTTTGGTGGTAAAGGGTTATTAATTGCTGTGATTCACTCTCACCATGGTTTAGGCAAAACATAATACATGTAGATATTCATGAAGAAGTAAAGCAAATGTGGAAAAATGTTACCAAATTTTATTTTTAAGAATTACTGTTTACCACTGTGTGCCAATAAATTTGACCGTCTAGGGATGAATTTCTCGGAAAATATATTTCCAAAGTTTACTCTAGGAGGGCTTTAAGATCTGAATAGCTCTATTATCATAGGAGAAATTTAGAAAGTTCCTAATTCCTTTCTTATGTAAACTCTTCCAGAGCATAGAGAACAAGAGGAAACACAAATGCAGATCTCATGCCAATGTAAGGGACCTACAGAAGTCTCTACTTTATGTGTTTGCACTAACATGTCATTGTAATAAACAGACAGCCTAGTATAATAGACAGACCATCAAGACTGAGAGTCAATGGACCAGGTTATAGTGCTAACTCTGCCTTTCAGTACAGTGGGATCTGAGCAGGTCATGTAACTTCCCTGAACTTGCACTTCACCCTGTAAAATGCTAGACCCTATAAAATGGGGCTAGTGATGTTTGCTTTTTCTGCCTCACAGATCTGTGGTGAGAATCAAATAAGCTAACACTGTATGAAATGAAAAGCCCTGGACACATATAAGAAATGCTAGATGAGAATTCAGGGAAGTTCGTGTGCATCTTGGGATTTGACCTGTATTTGTAATTTCTTTTCAACAAATGTCTTCTGTTAAAAATAGTTACGTTTAGTCTAGGCTGTGAATTTGAAAAAGGCCAATGGTGGAATTTCCTAAACTTTTGTATGTTTGACATTCTCTTTGCCTTGAAACAGTTTATATAACTAAGGAATTGCCTCTTTCTTAAGGGTTGGTGACGTGTATGGGTGTGTAAATATATAATTACTCCTTAGCTTTAATGATATTTCCAAAAAGCTCTCTTGACCCTCCTGGACCAGGGAAGGCACCCCTGCCCCATAGTACTTTGTATTTATTTGTCTCTTTACCCACCTCCTCTCTGCGGGATGTAAGCTCTAAAAGGGCAGAAACTAGATCTGCCTTGCTCATCATTGTAGCTTCACTATCTACATAATAGGCACTCAATAAATATTTGCTGAAAGGTGGCCCTTATTGAAGAAAGATAAACGAATAAAAATCCTTGCCGAGAGGAGAGTTGTTTCCTTTCAACAAATATTTTTGAGCCGGTACAATGTGCAGTGCCCTGTGCTGAACAATGTGAGGGCAATAGAGACCATCTTCCAATTTCTGACACCTACCCAGCTCCCAGGCCGAGTCATTTTCTCCTCTGGATGCTGGGAAGTGACCGTTTGCAGACTCACTCTGCCACCTTTTGGCTGTACCTAGGAATTGCACCTTCTCTGGCCTCTCTCCGCATCCAGAGAGGAAATACAATCCTAAATGTGCTCTGTATCCCTAGGGCAGCAGCATCAATCATTCATCCATTCCACAAACACTCATGCTGCGGGCCAGGTTCTGTGCCAGGCACTGTAGATATAGTGGTGGAAAAGCACATGTGGCTCTTGCCCTCAAGGAGTTTACAGTCTGATTTAGGGGGAGAGAGGATAATGAACGTGTAATTATACAAATAATTAACTACAAATGTGTTCATTGCTATGGAGGAGAAATGCAAGGTGCTGTAAGAGTATCCTGTGTCCTTCTACTCCATCTTCTTTCTGGAGAGAAAGCTGCTATTGCTACACTCTGACATGACAACCTAAGCTCACAAAATGGGAATACAATACATTTTGACACCTCAACCAGAAAAGCAGGAAGATCAATGCTTGGGCTTAGATGGAGGCGGAGAACCATGATCAGAATGGCTAGGAGGATTTGTGTGGCTTGGATTTTCATGTTACCGAGGCTTACCTTTTGTCCAAACCCAGACTGCTATGCAAACTAATTCATTCGAAGTGACTTGTTCCTAAAAAATTAAATAGTCTAGTTTTAATAGTAATAATAATAACAGTAATAATAACTGACATTTATTGAGAGTTTACTTTGTGCCAGGCACTGCTAGACATTTAAAATACCTAATAATACCTATGAGGTAGGTATTATTACTGTTCCTATGAGGACAGTGATGTTGAGGAGTAAGGGTCTGGAAGAGGATTGCCCACTTTGCTTTTTTGTTTGTTTGTCTGTTTTGTTTTGTTTTTCAGGTTTGAAGATGCTAGTACTTTATTTTTATTTATTTATTTTTTGGAGGATTGCCCACTTTGAATCCACTTCGAACCCAATGGTGCCATCATCCAGCCCAGTAACTCTGGGCAATTTACCTAAGTTCTGATGCCTCTATTTTCTCACCTATAAAATGGAGATTATAAAAGTAACCTACTTTATAGGGTTGATGTGTATAGTGAATGAGTTAATATATGTAAAGTACTTAGAACAACGCCTGGTAAAAGATGATATCTTTTATAGATGAGGGCATTTGGACTTAATAACTTGTTCAGCCTCCCATAGCTGTTGAGTGGTGCAGATAATGAAAACAGGCCGTCTGATTTCTGAGCTTGTCCTGCGCACTCGTCCACTATGCTATTCTGAATACCCTGTTCCTGGGTACCTTCTGTTTCTCTGGCAATGGAAGTCTCAATTGACTCTGCCCAGTAATATTCTGGAATCATTTTGCTGAGCCTTGGTCTTAGCTGAACACTGGCAAAAGTAGCTTTTCAATAGGCACTTGCTATTTCATTGCCTGGGAGAAGATCACACAGGTACATTGTGGAAGTAATCTCTCCTTTTGATATTGATGGAAGCACTGGAGCAGGGAAGTTTTCAACGACACTATTGCCTGCATGCGATGTCTTTGGGAACATGATGTAGTCATAGTGCAAAGAACAAGAGCTTTCAAAGCCAACTGGAACTGGATTCAAATCCCAGCTCTATGATTTGACCCCAGACCAGGCCTTGCGTTTATCTGACCCTCAGTTTCCTCATATTGAAAATAAGGGTGATAACAACTAGCTCACAAGGTTGCTTTAAAAGAGCAAAAGATTCCATCACCTTATCTATCTATCTATCCATCCATCCACCCGTCCATCCATCTCGCTCTCGCGCTCTCTCTCTCTCTCTCTCTCTCTCAAAGGGCTTAGCACAATACTTGAGTTGAAACTTAGCAGATGCCAACTGTCTCCCATCATGGGGCTAGTGGTTGGATACAAAAAGGTGAAACAGTTGGGGAAAATCCAAATGGTATGCAAGGATAGAAAGCATATGGAAAGAACAGAGGGAAGGGGGAAGAAGGGAGACAGGAGATGCAAATAATTTCATTCTGGGCTCAGGCCAAAACTCCAGGGTGAGGGATGTCTTCTTAGCAAAGAGTCAACCCTGATCTGTGATTACTAGAGCCCACAGTCCCCACACGGACTGCACCATCTGGGATAAAGATGCTGATTTAGAGCTAGAGACCCAGCCACTGCTGCTGCCCCTCTGAGAGGCAGGCTAATGGCAGGGTTAAAGGAAAAGGCAGGTGGAACGCGTCTCCCCAGCCCACCGCTATTCTTGCCTTCATGAATGCCAACTCTAGAGGCTCTCTGTTCCTGGAGCTGAGAGCCACTTGCCTCGGAAACCAAGTCAAACTAAATTGGTATCTTTTCGGATATTTTCTTGATCCCTTAGTTATACGGGAAAATATCAGGGTGGGGCTGATTCTGGATGAAATCTGCACTGCTTCCTAAGCTGTGGCTCTGCTGGTTGAGGCCCGATTTGTTCCCACGGTTGAGACCTCTGAGTGTATTTAGGAGAGGCTGAGTTCTCAGCAAACTGGGTTGGACAGAAACTCCCAACTTCACCTACAGGGTCAGGGCTCAAAATGCCCAATTTGGAATGATGCAAATGGGAATTCGAACAACATAGAAGCTATGGAGAGCAGGTGCCATGTCAGATGCAGAGCTGGGAGCCAAGACAGCCAGCTTTTAAGATATCTCAGAAGTGGGAGTTCAGTGATATTTGTTTTCTGAGGTCGGCTTCAAATGAGCTGGAGGCTTCAGTTGTCTCAGTAATGGCAGAGGCTCTTATTCTGAAGCTTCTAGGGAGAGTGTGCCAGGTAAATACAAGCTACTCCTCCCAGCAGGGAGTCAGTGCCATGGTAGGGACATTTGTGGTGGCTCCTCTATGCAAACTGCATGGTCACAGAGACCTGGCTTAATGGCTTACAAGATAGGCACCTTCACCTCTGAGTGGAGGAGGTGAGACATTATCTCAAAAGAGCTTGATGTGGGTAATCAAGCATTTGTTGAATACCTGCAATGTGTTGAACATTGTTAGGCCTTGTGAGGGATCCAGAAGAAGCATAGGACCTGTCTTCTCCGCCCCAGCACCAAGCCTACAAAACAAGGAAACTCACATGTGTGAAACTATTTATGAACAGTGACCCGAAAGGCTGAGAAGCCTGCTGGCACTCAGAGAGTATGGTGGCTGGAGATGATGCATGCTGAGGGGTTGGTAGGGTTGGCTAATTTACAGGGCAGGAGACAAGAAAACCACATGATTTCAGCACAAGATCTAGGTCTGGGAGCTAATACGGTGGGGTAGGTACTTTGGGGATGACCAGAAGGGGCCTTATGTAGTTCACCTGTGCTCACATTCCACTGGCCAGCACTCAGTCATATGGCCACTTATATGGCACAGAAGGCTGGGAGATGGAGTCTGGCTGTATGCCCAGTAAGAAGAGAACACGGGTAGTGCTGAGCACTCATAGTCTCCGCCACATGCCCCATGACCATTATGGTCCATTCTTCCAACATGCCAAGGTCCTTTTCCCCGTGGGGCCTTCACAATCGCTGTTCCTGTGCCTTTTATAAATAGCACCTTTTTACTGGCTGATGAAAAGTCACTGCCTCAGAAAGGCTTTCCGTGATTGCTCACAGGAAGAGTCACACTCTATCATATTTTACTCGTGTATCTTCATAGTATTGCAGAAGCAGGTACATTGCTGCTTGACGTTATTTTGTTTATTGTGTATCTCCTCCTGCTTGAATGTAAGCTCCAGGAAATCAAGGACTTTGTGCTTTTTGTTCACTGCCATATCCTCAGTGTCCAGGACAGTGCCTGCCTGGCTCATGGTATTTGATGGAAAATTAATCAGTTAAAGGAATGGAAAGAAAGAAAGAAAAAATTTCCTAGCAGCAGGGTACAGTTGAGAGGGCACAGAAAAAGTGGAGGCAGGTGGACTAGCTGATATGCTAGTCAGTTGCAGTAATAATAGTTAGCCCTTACATAGCATTGACTATGAACCAGATACTGTTCTAAGTACTTTACAGTCATCCCTCGGTATCCACAGGGGATTGTTTCCAGGACTACCCCTACCCTCCCCGCCACAGAGACCAGAATCCATGGATGCTCAAGTCCCTGATATAAAATGATTTAGTGCAGCTGGCCCTCCGTATCTGCGGGTTTTGCATCCATGGATACAGAGGGCCAGCTGTGTGTACATTATCTCATTTAATCCTCACAACAACTCTATGAAATTGACACCATTATTATCCCCATTTTACAGGTAAGGAAACTAAGGCACAAAGAAGTTAAACAATTTGTCCAATGTTACATAGCTAGTAAATGGTACAGGTCAGATTTAAACCCAGGACTGACTCAGAATCCATGTTCTTAAGCCAGTAGAGTACACACCTCTTTGCCTTGGGAGGTGATAGGAACCTGGACTAGAGTAGAGGTGGTGGGAATGCAGACTGGACTGGAGAAATGGGCAAGATTTGGGGATCTGGCATGTTTATTGTAGACTTGGTTTTCTATTTTGGTTAGGAAGAGAAAGAAATCCTTTATTATAAATATGCTTGCAGGTATGCAAGGCACTCTAGCATTCACCTACTCTCCACCCCCAAGATTAGCCCACTCCCTCTGTCTCTTCAGGAAGATGTTCTGAGACACAATGAAGGAAATGGGTATAGAGGCGGGAATGATTAGTCAACTGGAGCCTGATGAAAGCAAAATAGATGTTATATTTCAGAAGATGAGAAGGTCACATAACAAGTTAAGCTCCATCAGTCCCCAACGAGTTGATTTAATAAATGTTGAATCATCTTCACCTGCCTTCCCATAGCAGTTACAAAACAAAATTAATATAAAAGTAGATATTCCTCTGCTTGTCAGTTGACTGTCTTGAGCAGTGAGGAAATGTGTGGTGGACGTCTCAGATGAAAATCACTGAATCTTGAACTCTAGTAGAGAAGTTAAACTGCCTTTGATGGCTTCTCCTTGGTTCAAACTCGAAGTGTCTTGGGACTTAGTCCTGGTCCCTCTTTTTTTTTTTCTGTCATCACTCTCACTTTCTGCCTAGTTTCCCCAACCAGCCCCTGGCTTAAATTACCATCTACATGCCGATAACACCCAAATTGATCTCTCCAGCCCAGATCACTCCCTTGAGCTCCGTGGTCCAATGCATATCTGCTCATTTGACATCTCCACTTGGGATATCTAAAGGATACCTCAAACTTCACGAAGTAAAAACAGAACTTTTGATTTCTATTCCCTCCCCTCCAAACCTGCTCCTCCCCCAGTCTTAGTGCAGCTGGCCTCATCTCAGCAAATGGCATCACCAGGCACACAGTTTCTCAGACCCCCAAATCCAGGAGTTGTTCTTGATTCTTCAATTTTCCTAACTCCCCTATCCCCACTCTATATCCGAACTACCACCAAATCTTCCATCTGTCTGGAATCAGTGTGCTCCTCACCCTCTCATGTGGCACCGTCATAATTGAAGCCTACATCTGCTCCTGCTTAGATGACAGCAGCAGCCCAAGCTGGTCCCACAGCCACCACTCTTCTAGAGTCATCCTTTTTTGCTGTTGTTCTTTTATAAAATATTTTAAGAGTTATCGTTTAAAAATGTGATTTAGTGAACCCTGTGGTACTGAACTACAGTTGGAGACATCAGTATGAACTCAGACATATTTAGACATCAGTATGAACTCATTTACACACAGATAAATAGGTGTGTGTGTGAGTTACTACACATATATGTTTTCTAGCTATGTCGGCTGAGAGGGCCTGGGAACAATGATATCCCCCTAAAAATTAGAACATCTAGTGCATAGATCTTGGTTTCTAATACATGTTCCTTACAGAAGAATTCCAAATAATATATGTAGATGCTCCCATGTCCAGGAGGTGAAGCTTAATTCCCTTTCCCCATCTCCTTGAGGGTGGGCTAGACTTAGTGACTTGCTTCCAAAGCACAAAGTATGGAAAAGAAAAAATAATAAATTTATAGTGGAGAAACCTGGCAGACAGTACCGTAACAAATTGATGAGAGTTAATATCACTAGTAATATCATGTGGATGTCAGGTACCCTTGATACGACGGGTTGAGAAGAGGACATCACCTCTGTGGCAGTCTTTCCAAACACCTGTAACCTGAGTCTAGTCATGAGAGAAAAACGTCAGACAAACCCAGATTGGAGGATATACTACAGAATAGAGAGTACCTGACCACTAGTCTTCAAAATTGGTAAGGTCATGAAAAACAAGGGAAAACTGAGAAATTATCACAGACCAGAAAAAAAACGGGGGAGACATGATGACTAAATGCAATGTAGTATCCTGGATTAGATCCTAGAATAGCAAAAGGACATTAATGGAAAAACTGGTGAAGTCCAAATAGAGCCTTGAGTTTAGTTAATATTCATGTACCGATGTTGATTTCTTAGTTGTGACAAATACACCACGGTAAGGACTTCCCTGGTGGTCCAGTGGCTGACTCTGCACTCCCAATGCAGGGGGTCTGGGTTCGATCCCTGGTCAGGGATCTAGATCCCACATGCCATAACTAAGAGTTCACATGCCGCAACTAAAGATTCCGCCTGCTGCAACGAAGATCCTGCACACCGCAACTAAGACCCGACGCAGCCAAATAAGTAAATAAATAAATATATTTTTTAAAGATACCGTTAAAAAAACCAAATATGCCGTGGTATTTTAAGATGTTAGCAATAGGGGAAACTGGATGAAGAGTATACAGAAGCTCTGCACTATCTTTGCAGCTTTCTGTAAATCTAAAATTATTCTAAAATAAAGTTTATTTTGAAAATATTATTTGAATTATGTGGCTGTCTCACTCAAAAGTCTCCAAAATGTTTCCCTTTGCATCTATAATAAAACTCGAACTCTTTATGAGACCCACGAGGCCCTCTCCAAATTCATCACGTTCCATTTTCCTCTTATTGCTTTACACCAGCAGCACAAGACTTCTGACATTTCCTAAAACACACCACCCTTCCCATCCGAGTTCATCCTTGACCTTCTATATAATAGAAGCAAACCCCCCCCCACTCTGGCTCTGTTCCATACTCCAATTTTATTTCTTTCATAGCCTCTCTAATCATTTGAAACTTTCTTATTTATTTATTTCATTACAGCTAGACTGTGAGCTCCATAACTTCAGGGGCCTTACCTGTTTTGTTCATTACTTTCTTCTAAGCACCTGGTAGGCACCAAGTAAGTATTTGGGGGATGATTTGATCTTCTGAGGCTTCTGAAAGTCCCCTCTCCTTTGGGATCACAGTCAAAGCTGTCCAGAGGCAGAAGAGGGCAGGAAGACTGAGTGATTAGTCTCATCTGGCTTGGAGAGGCAGGCTAGCCGTCTTGCATGCTCTCTCAGAAGCACACTGCCGGGAAACGTGATCTTTGGTTGGAAGAGAGAAGGGCTTATAAACTAAGGGTTAAGGTTGTAGATCTTTAATCCTCGATGTCTCAGAATCACCTAGGGGAGCTTCCTAGAAATACTGATGAGCCTGGGCATGTAGTGATTCTGAATTTCCTTGGGAGGTTCCCCAACTACCAGGTCTGAGCTTGTGCCCAGGGACAGCTGTATTTTTAGTGAACTCCTCCAGGTGATCCTGACTCATAGCCAGGATTGAGAAACACCTGTTTAAGAGATGCTGGGAAAAAGAGAGAAAATAAGAAAAATTCATTGGAAGGGGAGGAAATGAGTCTCTGTGATTCCCAGGGACTTTCCCTGGGAAAAGGAAAGGTAGAGAATATTTCTGAGGGTTCTGGGTATGAGGTTGATGAGGCCGGTTCACTAGGGCTGGAAGGTGGTCAAGACGACAAGGTGGATGTTCTAAGTCTTGGTTTGACTCATGGTTGACTGGAGTGTCAGCACAGTAATCAACTTTGGGGAATCAGAGAATGAACCAAAATACAGTGTATGGAGCCTACTTAATCCTTAATTTAGTTCTTCAGATATATGGTACAGTAAGGATTTGCAGCAGAACTGCTCAAAATGTGGTTCTCTTAGGTCAGATACACCATGGGGAAGAGCATTCAACATGCAGTTTCCTAGGCCCCAGTCCCAACCTACCAGAATCTGTATTTTTAACTCACTGTTCACTAAAATTTAAGAATCAATGTTTTATGGTAAGAGGCTGAAAACTTTATTTTTTCTATTGAGGACCACTAATTTTCAGGGGAAAAAAAGTTGACCAAAGGTCACATAAGTCACAAAAATAAAACGAAGTTTGAGTAATTTTTTGGAGGTAGTAATAATATTCTAAGAGCAGAAAATCTAAAACTATTCAGTATATATGGCAAATGTTGAAAAAAAATTCATTCCAAACTATGAGCAATTAATGAAGTTAAAGAGAGAACGAGAAACACAGTCAATAGATGAGGGGAGCGGCAGGGACATATATACACTACCAAATGTAAAATAGATAGCTAGTGGGAAGCAGCCGCATAGCACAGGGAGATCAGCTCAGTGCTTTGTGACCACCTAGAGGGGTGGGATAGGGAGGGTGGGAGGGAGATGCAAGAGGGAGGAGATACGGGGATATATGTATATGTATAGCCGATTCACTTTGTTATAAAGCAGAAACTAACACACCATTGTAAAGCAATTATACTCCAATAAAGATGTTAAAAAAATAGATGAGGGGAAAAGGTAAAGGGATGAATGAACAAGAAGCAATTTCCTATTTCAGCTACTAACGCTACTTATAATGAGACTATAGATTTTCTGATGCAGATACACATGCCAAGTTTGTTATTTAAAAATGCTTTAATCGTAACTAAGTTTGCACCTTCAGATATTCTCAATACTCTCTTTTCCCAATCTTCAAAATAGAGAAAATTCCCAACTTTCTGCTCTGAAAGGAAGGAAGTCTTCAATTTCAGTAGAAGGAGGACAGAGTCCGTTTTCACAGAGTAACACCCCTATCTGCTGGCCTTCTGAAATATTGCCACTGCAGACGTTTCTATAGCAGAAGTAAGATGGCTCCCCCCACCCCTCAACGGCCAGGTCCAGAGGCAGGAGGCAAAACCCCATGCTGGTCTCTCTCTAATCAAGAGCCTGCTTTGCTGGGGGCCCTGATGAATCCTGCCTCTCCCAGGTCTCTGATGCTCACTGCCACTTCACAAGTCTATTTTAGCACGAATCACATGATGCCTTAGAACTATCCTGTCTAGCAGACTTCCCCTCTGAGGGACAGGGATTGTTTCTTATTACCATTTAGACCCAAATACTATCACAGTGTCTGGCATATAGTAGGCCCTCAATAAAGCTTTGGCTTGAACTGAAATTTTGCATAAACAACGGAGTGTCCCAAGTTGCTTAAAATTATGCATTAACTACCTGGTGAGACTTCGGCTTGTGTCACAAATGCTTTTGTGAAATAAAGGTTGCCTATTTCTTTTTATGATTAGTTTAAAGCAGCTTTAGACAGAGATTTAAATGAGTTTTCTCTCTGTGGCAATGGTCTTGCTTTAATCCTTGAGCAGTGAAACTTTTTTAAATGACTGTGAATGCTTATGTGAAATTGTGATCATCTGATTGTCAGTGATAAAGAGAACGTGATGATGTTGTACACCAAATGCTAGTTCAAGAATAATGAGTAATTACATTCAGGGAAGCTCCCTTACTTTCCTAATGGGATTAGCCATATACATGCATTCTAGACACGTGGAGAAAGAATACACTTGTGTAACCGTTATGCTCTTCAAAGTAGTTTCACGTACGTTACTTCATTTCAGTCCCACAACCTCCTTCTGAGTTTGGCAGAGGAGTGATCATTTCCCTGTACCAATTAGGACCCTGATACAGAGAGCTTAAGTAACATGGCCAAGGTGACGCTGCAAATTAGCCTCAGAGCCAGGACAGAGCCATATAGCTCCCTCCTCTTCTCCAAGAGGCACAAGAGTGTTTCCTGCCTGAGCCATATTAACTCTTCCAAGAGCAACATTCAGACCAAAACATTCTGGGACGGCATGTTAGAGCTTGATACGCACATGAAACCTCCTTCCCAGTGGGTCCATTTGCCATGGGGAAAGGAAATTTTAGGCGAATCAGCTAAATTCTTCAGGGTCAATTAATGCTGTTTCCATTGCTGTTGTTAGAATTCAGAAGGATCTGCAACTGTTCTTCCTGCCAGAACTGATTTGTGGAAGGAACGGCAGCCCAAGGTCTATTGTCCCAGTTTGCGCCTGCCTTTGTAAAAGGATTGCGGAGTGAATGCTGTGCAGACTGTTTTGGGGGAAGGATCATGAGAGAGTACTACAAGCAACTATATGCCAATAAATTGGAAAACCTGGAAGAAATGGACAAATGCTTGGAAAAGCACAACCTTCCAAGGCTGAACCAGGAAGAAATAGAAAATATAAACAGACCAATCACAAGCACTGAAGTTGAGACTGTGATTAAAATTCTTCCAACAAACAAAAGCCCAGGACCCTATGGCTTCACAGGCGAATTCTATCAAACATTTAGAGAAGAGCTAACACCCATCCTTCTCAAACTCTTCCAAAAAATTGCAGAGGAAGGAACACTCCCAAACTCATCCTATGAGGCCACCATCACCCTGATACCAAAACCAGACAGAGATACTACAAAAAAAGAAAATTACAGACCAATATAACTGATGAATATAGATGCAAAAATCCTCAACAAAATACTAACAAACAGAATCCAACAACACATTAAAAGGATCATACACCATGATCAAGTGGGATTTATCCCAGGGATGCAAAGATTCTTCAATATATGCAAATCAATCAATGTGATATACCATATTAACCAATTGAAGGAGAAAAACCATATGATCATCTCAATAGATGCAGAAAAAGCTTTTGACAAAATTCAACACCCATTTATGATAAAAACCCTCCAGAAAGTAGTCATAGAGGGAACTTACCTCAATATAATAAAGGCCATATATGACAAACCCACAGGCAACATCGTTCTCAATGGTGAAAAACCGAAACCATTTCCTCTAAGATCAGGAACAAGACAAGATTGTCCATTCTCACCACTGTTATTCAACATAGTTTTGGAAGTTTTAGCCCCAGCAATCAGAGAAGAAAAAGAAATAAAAGGAATCCAAATCGGAAAAAAAGAAGTAAATCTGTCACTGTTTACAGTTGACATGATACTATACACAGAGAATCCCAAAGATGCTACCAGAAAACTACTAGAGGTAACCAATGAATTTGGTAGAGTAGCAAGATACAAAATTAATGCACAGAAATCTCTTGCATTCCTACACACTAATGATGAAAAATCTGAAGGAGAAATTAAGGAAACACTCCCATTTACCACTGCAACAAAAAGAGTAAAATACCTACAAATAAACCTACCTAAGGAGACAAAAGACCTGTGCGCAGAAAACTATAAGACTCTGATGAAAGAAATTAAAGATGATACAAACAGATAGACATACCATGTTCTTGGATTGGAAGAATCAACATTGTGAAAATGACTATTCTACCCAAAGCAATCTACAGAGTCAAGGCACTCCCTATGAAACTACCAATGGCATTTTTCAAAGAACTAGAAAAAAAAATTCACAATCTGTATGGAAACACAAAAGACCCCGAATAGCCAAAGCAATCTTGAGAAAGAAAAATGGAGATGGAGGAATCAGGCTCCCTGACTTCAGACTACACTACAAAGCTACAGTAATCAAGACAGTGTGGTACTGGCACAAAAACAGAAATACAGCTCAATGGAACAGGATAGAAAGCCCAGAGATAAACCCACGCACATACGGTCACCTTATTTTTGATAAAGGAGGCAAAAATATACAATGGAGAAAAGACAGCCTCTTCAGTAAGTGGTGCTGGGAAAACTGGCCAGCTACACATAAAAGACTGAAATTAGAACACTCCCTAACACCATACACAAAAATAAACTCAAAATGGATTTAAGTCCTAAATGTAAGGCCAGACACTATAAAACTCTTAGAGGAACACATAGGCAGAACACTATGACATAAATCACAGCAAGATCCTTTTTGACCTACCTCCTAGAGAAATGGAAATAAAAACAAAAATAAACAGATGGGACCTAATGAAACCTAAAACCTTTTGCACAGTGAAGGAAACCATAAACAAGATGAAAAGACAACCCTCAGAATGGGAGAAAATATTTTCAAATAAAGCAACTGACAAAGGAATAATCTCCAGAATTTACAAGCAGCTCATGCAGCTCAATATCAAAAACACAAAGAACCCAATCCAAAAATGGGCAGAAGACGTACATAGACATTTCTCCAAAGAAAATATACAGATTGCCAACAAACACATGAAAGGATGCTCAACATCACTAATCATTAGAGAAATGCAAATCAAAACTACAGTGAGGTATCACCTCACACCAGTCAGAATGGCCATCATCAAAAAATCTAGAAACAATAGATGCTGGAGAGGGTGTGGAGAAAAGGGAACCCTCTTGCACTGTTGGTGGGAATGTAAATTGATACAGCCACTGTGGAGAACAGCACAGAGGTTCCTTAAAAAACTACAAATAGAACTACTATATGACCCAGCAATCCCACTACTGGGCATAATCACTGAGGAAACCATAATTCAAAAAGAGTCATGTACCACAATATTCATTGCAGCTGTGTTTACAATAGCCAGGACGTGGAAGCAACCTAAGTGTCCATCGACAGATGAATGGATAAAGAAGATGTGGCACATATATACAATGGAATATTACTCAGCCATAAAAAGAAACGCAGTGGAGTTATTTGTAGTGAGCTGGATGGACCTAAAGTCTGTCATACAGAGTGAAGTACGCCAGAAAGAGAAAGACAAATACCGTATGGTAACACATATATATGGAATCTAAAATTAAAAAAAGGTTCTGAAGAACCTAGGGGTAGGACAGGAATAAAGACGCAGACATAGAGAATGGACTTGAGGACACGGGGAGGGGGAAGGGTAAGCTGGGACAAAGTGAGAGAGTGGCATGGACGTATATACACTACCAAATGTAAAATAGACGGCTAGTGGGAAGCAGCCACATAGCACAGGGAGGCCAGCTGGGTGCTTTGTGACCACCTAGAGGGGTGGGATAGGGAGAGTGAGAGGGAGGGAGACGCAAGGGGGAAGAGATATGGGGATATATGTATATGTATAGCTGATTCACTTTGTTATAAAGCAGAAACTAACACACCATTGTAAAGCAATTATACTCCAAAAAAGATGTAATATATATATACCAATTGTCTCTTGAGCTGGGTTTTTCATCTGCAGAAAAAGATGCAGTCAAATGACCCAGTTTACTCAAGTATTTTTTCCTCCTCATATAGTGTGCCTTCATTTCATTTTGAGAAGACTATTTTCCCTTAATAAATATCATCTCTCCTATCCCCTGTAATTTCCTTCTCTGCCTTTGAACAGCTTTCTAGAGGAGCCTTCTTTTTAAGCACAATGGCTTTGGCCTTTCTAGGGAAGACAAAGGGCTAAATTAAAAGGCACAGCTGGTAACTTGCTGGGGTGGGGAGACTTCGTTAGTATTCATTCATTTACCTCTGCCCAGTTGGCTTTCCTCTTTCTTTTCTCATCCCCTGAAGGCTGAAAGTAAAGAATCACCGGGTTCCTCATTGTACTTTCAGCAGCTGGGGCTATAGCAAATGCCTTCCTGGATTTGTCCCCCCTTGGACCAAAGGTGAGTAAGCCCAGAACCACGATCTCAAGAGGAGAGGATATTCAGAATGTATATATCAACATTCAATGATGATTGCAAATGTCTTTCTCTTTTACAAATTCCACACCTAATTTTCTACCTCTGTGAATGCGTTATTTTGTTTAATTGAGAGATAATTTACATTGTGAATACATTATTATGACTCAGTTTAGTTGAAGAGAAATCCTTCACTTGTTCACTCATTCATGCATTTGTTTGTTCCTTCATTGGTAGAACGTTTACCATATTCTAGGCACTGTGTTAAACGCTTGGGTAGTCAAAGATGAATCATGTAGTTCCTGCTTTTGAGAAGTCATGGTTTCTCTGGGGCAACAGCTATTTAGTCAAGTTTTGATACAATATGGAAAGTGCAGTGATAAAAGGTGCAAAGATGAGAAATGGTTGAGCTACTGTATTTTGGTAAATTAGGGGTGTGTAACAACGTGGAATTGATGAAAGCTGAATGAGCTAAAGTCTTGGAGAATGTTTACATTATCTCTTGCCTCCTCCCTTCCTTCCCGCCCCTGCTCCCTTCAGGCTGTTTTAGACCAACCATATCTTATAGGAGGGATTATCTATCCTGAGATAGGCTTGCCAAGACATTGAAAAATCAACATTGTAATAGAAAAATTTTGATACCATTTCAGAAAATGTTCACCTACCCTCTTGACACTCCAAAAAGTTAGAGCCATACTTTTGTGGGTCACTGGACAATGTTTATAGTTTAGAGAGATACAGGATATTTATAGTTTAGAGAGATACAGGATGAGAGCTGTTATGAATTCCTATGTTATTAAAATTGTCATTGTTTGCAGCCTGATTTCATTTAGGCCTAGCCTAAGGACTTTCCGATCCTGGAAACAGGTCTTTGGGTTTCAGAGTGTCAAGTAGGACAGAGGAAGAGGCTGCTTTAGGAGACTCAGTGCTTTCAGAATCTAGTCACAGGCGTAAAATAACCAAATGTAAGCAAAAGAGGTAATAAAAACAGAAAGTGTTTTAAAAACTTTACTAATACCAGAAAAATGTGAAAATTCTAGGCTGCCTCGGGATGGTTAGTCGTGTGAAGTCATCAGTGTTATTCTATGATATTTATTGGGTTTTTTAAATTATTAATTAAATAATAATAGAGAATACATGCATATAGTATGTCAGCCACTTAGTATGCCTTTCTTTTTTTATAGTTTTAAAGTTTATTATTTATTTATTTATTTATTTTAACATCTTTATTGGGGTATAATTGCTTTACAATGGTGTGTTAGTTTCTGCTTTATAACAAAGTGAATCAGTTATACATATACATATGTTCCCATATCTCTTCCCTCTTGCGTCTCCCTCCCTCCCACCCTCCCTATCCCACCCCTCCAGGCGGTCACAAAGCACCGACTCTCTCGCCCTAACACACCTCACCCTTCCCCCTCCCCATATCCTCAAGTCTGTTCTCCAGTAGGTCTCTGTCTTTATTCCTGTTTTACCCCTAGGTTCTTCATAACATTTTTTTTTTCTTAAATTCCATATATATGTGTTAGCATACGGTATTTGTCCTTCTCTTTCTGACTTACTTCACTCTGTATGACAGACTCTAGGTCTATCCACCTCATTACAAATAGCTCAATTTCGTTTCTTTTTATGGCTGAGTAATATTCCATTGTATATATGTGCCACATCTTCTTTATCCATTCATCCGACGACGGGCACTTAGGTTGTTTCCATCTCCGGGCTATTGTAAATAGAGCTGCAATGAACATTTTGGTACATGACTCTTTCTGAATTCTGGTTTCCTCAGGGTATATACCTAGTAGTGGGATTGCTGGGTCATATGGTAGTTCTATTTGTAGTTTTTTAAGGAACCTCCATACTGTTCTCCATAGTGGCTGAACCAATTCACATTCCCACCAGCAGTGCAAGAGTGTTCCCTTTTCTCCACACCCTCTCCAGCATTTATTGTTTCTAGATTTTTTGATGATGGCCATTCTGACTGGTGTGAGATGATATCTCATTGTAGTTTTGATTTGCATTTCTCTAATGATTAATGATGTTGAGCATTCTTTCATGTGTTTGTTGGCAGTCTGTATATCTTCTTTGGAGAAATGTCTATTTAGGTCTTCTGCCCATTTTTGGATTGGGTTGTTTATTTTTTTGTTATTGAGCTGCATGAGCTGCCTGTAAATTTTAGAGATTAATCCTTTGTCAGTTGATTCATTTGCAAATATTTTCTCCCATTCTGAGGGCTGTCTTTTGGTCTTGTTTATGGTTTCCTTTGCTGTGCAAAAGCTTTGAAGTTTCATTAGGTCCCATTTGTTTATTTTTGTTTTTATCTCCATTACTCTAGGAGATGGGTCAAGAAGGATCTTGCTGTGATTTATGTCATAGAGTGTTCTGCCTATGTTTTCCTCTAAGAGTTTGATAGTTTCTGGCCTTACATTTAGGTCTTTAATCCATTTTGAGCTTATTTTTGTGTATGGTGTTAGGGAGTGATCTAATCTCATACTTTTACATGTACCTGTCCAGTTTTCCCAGCACCACTTATTGAAGAGGCTGTCCTTTCTCCACTGTACATTCCTGCCACCTTTATCAAAGGTAAGATGTCCATATGTGCGTGGGTTTATCTCTGGGCTTTCTATCCTGTTCCATTGAGCTATATTTCTGTTTTTGTGCCAGTGCCATACTGTCTTGATGACTGTAGCTTGGTAGTATAGTCTGAAGTCAGGGAGCCTGATTCCTCCAGCTCCATTTTTTGTTCTCAAGATTGCTTTGGCTATTCGGGGTCTTTTGTGTTTCCATACAAATTGTGAAATTTTTTGTTCTAGTTCTGTGAAAAATGCCAGTGGTAGTTTGATAGGGATTGCATTGAATCTGTAGATTGCTTTGGGTAGTAGAGTCATTTTCACAATGTTGATTCTTCCAATCCAAGAACATGGTATATCTCTCCATCTATTTGTATCATCTTTAATTTCTTTCATCAGTGTCTTATAATTTTCTGCATACAGGTCTTTTGTCTCCTTAGGTAGGTTTATTCCTAGATATTTTATTCTTTTTGTTGCAGTGGTAAATGGGAGTGTTTTCTGGATTTCACTTTCAGATTTTTCATCATTAGTGTATAGGAATGCCAGAGATTTCTGTGTGTTAATTTTGTGTCCTGCTACTTTACCAAATTCATTGATTAGTTCTAGTAGTTTTCTGGTAGCATCTTTAGGATTCTCTATGTATAGTATCATGTCATCTGCAAACAGTGACAGCATTACTTCTTCTTTTCCGATTTGGATTCCTTTTATTTCCTTTTCTTCTCTGATTGCTGTGGCTAAAACTTCCACAGTTATGTTGAATGAGAGTGGCGAGAGTGGGCAGCCTTGCCTTGTTCCTGATCTTAGTGGAAATGCTTTCAGTTTTTCACCATTGAGGATGATGTTGGCTGTGGGTTTGTCATATATGGCCTTTATTATGTTGAGGAAAGTTCCCTCTATGCCTACTTTCTGCAGGGTTTTTATCAGTATGCCTTTCTTGAAGCAACCACTGTGATAAATTTCTGATATATTTTCTTAGAGATATTCTATATATATCTATAAGCACATATGTATATACAAATACATACGATAAAATTATAATTATTCTTCCTGTGGTTACCCAGTTGTCCAAATACGTTTTGCTAATGAATCCACATTTCCTTCACTGATATAAATAATAACTTTATCAAATTTGAAACTCTCATATGTGTTTGCATCTATTTCTGGATTATGTTTTAGTTTTTCAGCATGACTGTTAATGCATGGTCTAGTACCACACCGTCTTAATTACCACAGACAGACTTATAATGCATTTTAATAGATTCTAAGAGTAATCCCCTTCTTATTACTTTTGTTTTAAATTTCAAGCTATTCTGAGTTCTTTTTATTTCTTTTTATTTTTTGGTAATTCTTTTCTAGATTTATAGAAGCCAACCATTACGCTTGCTATATACCTTTAAAAGTCTTTATTACTTTAAAAATTATATTTTTAAAAAACATACAGTTATTTGTAGGGCAAGAATAGAGACATAGACCTAGAGAACGAACATGTGGACATGCAGCATGGAAGGGGAGGGTGGGACGAATTGGGAGATTAAGTTTGACATAAATACACTACCATGTGTAAAACAGATAGCTAGTGGGAACCTGCTGTATAGCACAGGGAGCTCAGCTTGGTGCTCTGTGGTTATGTAGATGGGGGGGAAAGGGGGAGAGGGAGGTCCAAGAGGGAGGGGATATAGGTGATTCACTTCATTGTACAGCAGAAACTAACACAACATTGTAAAGCAATTTTACTCCAAAAAAAAAAATACTGTTAAAAATAAAGCATGCTTTCTGGCAAAAAAAAAAAAAGGAACCAACTATGATTTCCCTGCCACTCTGTGTTCATAGAGGCCAGGCCTTCCTGTAAATGTGACCAACTTCAGAATTCAACTGAGTCAAATAGAGATAAAATGTATTGCGATAATCTTCATAGTTCATAAAAATGTTTATGAATTCAACATCAGTAGGCCTCTGTTCTACTTCTAGCCATGTCAGTTATTAACCCTGAGACCACGATTATTTCACCTAAGGACTCAGTTTTCTTATTTGTAGAAAATCCAATTCCAAAAATTTTTATGATCTAACAACCAAGTATGTAGTCAGTAAAAGGAAATTTTCAAAAGTTCTCAGGAAAGGGCTTCCCTGGTGGCGCAGTGGTTGAGAGTCCGCCTGCCGATG
>NW_006779031.1:3243560-3273739 GCF_000442215.2 Lipotes vexillifer | reverse complement strand
AAAAAAAAAAAAGGAACCAACTATGATTTCCCTGCCACTCTGTGTTCATAGAGGCCAGGAATTCCTGTAAATGTGACCAACTTCAGAATTCAACTGAGTCAAATAGAGATAAAATGTATTGCGATAATCTTCATAGTTCATAAAAATGTTTATGAATTCAACATCAGTAGGCCTCTGTTCTACTTCTAGCCATGTCAGTTATTAACCCTGAGACCACGATTATTTCACCTAAGGACTCAGTTTTCTTATTTGTAGAAAATCCAATTCCAAAAATTTTTATGATCTAACAACCAAGTATGTAGTCAGTAAAAGGAAATTTTCAAAAGTTCTCAGGAAAGGGCTTCCCTGGTGGCGCAGTGGTTGAGAGTCCGCCTGCCGATGCAGGGGACACGGGTTCGTGCCCCGGTCCGGGAAGATCCCACATGCCGCGGAGCGGCTTGGCCCATGAGCCATGGCCGCTGAGCCTGCGCGTCCGGAGCCTGTGCTCTGCAACGCGAGAGGCCACAACAGTGAGAGGCCCGCGTACCGCAAAACAAAAAAGTTCTCAGGAAAGAAAATTATTCAGAATGTTAGGACTATTATCCACCAATTCCAGTAATTTAATGTTTTTATTCTCTTTCAATCCTTCTGATAAGTGAGTTTGAGTTAAGTGTTCCTATGTAGTTGACACCTTCCTTTCTAACATTTGCTAAACTCCCTTTTCAACAAAGAGAGCAGGCCTCAGTTCAGTGCCTCTAGCAGGAAATGGTCTTTAGCTAAATTTAATATTGCTTTGTGGTTGTATGTATTTTTATGGGTACATTCTATTTATGGGAAGAGATACTACTTTTCCACTCACTATAGTGACCACGTTTCCTTTTAAAATAAATGTATTTAAGTATAAAAATGTGAGTCAACTTCTAGAAAAATGCTAAATAATAATACAGATAATACATATATAGCAAAAATCGCTAAGGTGATCTGAGACTGACTGAAGTTTGGAAAACAGTGGATTATGTGATTGAGGCAGAGAGTGGCTAGGTATTCACCAAATCCAATTTCTTTTTATTGGACATATAGGAAGATTACATTTTCCAGCCTCCCTGGAAGTAAGGTTAGGACTAGGTGACTGAGTACTGGCCCATGAAATGTAGGTGAAAGTGTGTGCCACTTCCAGGTCTGGCTCTGGAAACATCCCGTGGGTTCCTCTCTTCCCTTGTTGCCAGCCAGTTGCAGAGTATCCAGTGGAGGACTCTGAGGCCATAGAGGATGGTGAAACCGGTAGATGCAAAGAGCCTGGATCCCTGAGTCCCCATTTGAAGGAGAGCTGCCCAGGAGAGAGGCCAGAAACATGTGAATTGGACTCTTGACAAAAGAGAAATAACATTTTAGTGTGTTAAGTCCCTGAGATTTGGGAATTTTTTTTTATAGCTATACCAGTTAGCCCACTCTATCACAGCGATCTTTGAGGACTTCAATACTTAGCACAGTGACTTGTGCATAGGGAGGTGCTTAGTAAATGTTTGTTGAATAAGTTAATTTTGTCCTATTTTAATCTACCTTTATTCATAGTTCATCATTCAGATGGTAATGTTTTTAGGTATAGGAGTAAAGTTTCAGCTCAAGTCCCAACCATTGTCTTGTGACACTCTAGACAGTTCCAGTAATCTTAGATGACCTTAGCATTTTCAAAATAAAATTGGTTTTAATTACTGTTTTAAAAAATATGCCTTGTAACACCTTTAGGACCAAGGTGGGTGGGATTAAAAATAGGGTACCCTAGTGCCCAGATTAGGAATCTCTGCCTTAGAATATGGATATGAGTTCAGTGTTCTCGCAAGGTTTCAAAGACTTTAAATGATTTAGTCTACTCTAAACTAGACCATCCCTCTGCCTCTAGAGGGAACTGTTTTTCAACCTCATAGACACAATAGCTGTTTGTACCTGATAAAATAACAACAGCAAGCCTCCTGAGGTGGGATTTCCCTTAGGTATTGTATTCTAGGGTCTTAGAACTTTCATATTCAGGAAACTCTTCTTTGGGGAGGATCAAATAAAATATCATATGTTAAAGTTTTTGTAAAACATTAAAGTACTATATGACTATATAACATTATTGTTAGCCATTGTTCTACCATTAAAGCCCATTTCCTCTTCTTTTGCCCTCTTAATCAGGTAACGTACTTTACTGATCGGCCACTTAAAAGAACATCACTTAAAAGGCAAATTAGAAATATCTACATTGCAGATGTAAATATCCAAGTATGTGAATTAGATATTATGTTCCAGAAATAGGTGCTATAAATTAAAACAGAAAAATCAGGGCTAGTTTTCCTATAGAAAACATGTTATTGGAGGTAATTCTGAGCCTCATTTTCCTTATCTGTAGAATGGGGGGAAATAATAATACCTATCTCGCAGTGCTGTTGTAATGATGAAATGACATAATGTGTGTGGCATACATAGCACAAGGTCTGGAACATGAAGAATGCTCAATAAGTAGTAGCTCTAACATTATGGTGATCGTCACACAGGCCCTGGAGCCAGACTGCCTGAGTTCAAGTCCTAGCTCTGCCACATACTAGCTGGGTAATCCTGGAAAAGCTGTTTAACCTCTCTCTGCCTTGTTTCTCTTATCTGTAAAATGGAAGTAATAATACCCTAGTATGTCATAAGGTTGTTGTGAGGATCAAATGAGACAATATATGCCTTGGCCCTTTCTCCCCATTCACCACCAAACTTCTTGAAAGAGTCGTCTCCCCCTCTGGTCTCCTCTTCCTCACCCTTCCCTGGCGATGCTCATCAAGATCACAGACAGCCTCATTGTTGATAAAGCTTGTGGACATGTTTGATCTGCATTATACTTGATCTGTCTGCATCATCAGTGAACCCCAACTGCTTCCTTCTGGAACTACTCCTTCCGTTGGCTTCCATGACACCAGTCTCTGGGTTTCTTGCTTTATCTCTTCCTTTCTTTCTTGATTTTGCGTAGACCTCTTCCTCTGGTTGCCCCATACATGTCTGTGCTTCTTGGGAATCTGTTTAGGCCTCTCCTCATTCTACATGCTCTTGTGGCTGATAATCCTCCATCAAATCTATAGCTTCGTCATATATATTGAGTTTCAGGCCCATATATTCAACGATTTTGGTAATTCACCCTGAAAATCTGACTGACACCCAACTCAGCATGTACAAAGTGGAATGTATCACCCAACTCCCCTAGGTTTCACCAAATTTCTCCTCCTGTATTCCCAGTAGACCACACCAGGAACCTTGGGTCAGATTTTACTCTTACCCTTCCTTCACCCTATCAGTGTATTTGACAGGTCCTGATGTTTTTACCTGAAGAGGCAGGAGGATATGGTGGTTAAGAACAGGGACCTGCTACTAGTTGAGGGATCTTGGGTAAATGACTTCATCTCTGTGGCCTCAGTTGCCTCAGCAGTGACCACCTTATAGGGTTGTTGTGTGGATCAAGTGAGATAGTGCAAGTAAAGTGCAAGCTACAGAGCCTAGCGTAAAGTCAACACTAGCTATTGTTATTAATTACATCCTTCACACCTCTCTAATCTATACACTTCTCTTGGCCCCCACTGCCACTCTTACACTTTACCTTCATTTTCCGTCTGCACTATTGCAATTAGCCCCCTTGCTGATCACTCTGCTTCTTTTCTGGTCTCCTCTCCATCTCTCTCCCATAATACAGACGGAATTATATTCCTGAAATGTAAATTAGATTATATCCCTTCCCTGCTGAAAACCATGCAATGGCTTTTCACTGCCATCAGGATAAAGTTCGAACTGCTTCGCTTCTCGCATTCATGTCTGGGTACATCAGCCCTCTCTTCTATCAGGGTTTTTCACATCCTTGGAGTAAACCACTTTTCTCCACTCTTACTCCCTCCTTTACCTGATAACTCTTAATCACCTTTCAAATCTCAGTTTAGCTCTCCCTTCTGGCCGCTTGAGACTGGATTAGGTACCTCTGTATGCTCACATAGTACCTTGGGGTCATTCACTCCTCCGTCCACCTATAGTGGTAAATTGTCATGACTTGTTTCTCTGCCCATCCCCCTAAAGAGCTAAGTCCCTGAGGCCAGGGAATATGTCTTTTTCGCCACTGCATTCTCAGTGCTTAGCACAGTTCCTTTGTTGGATGGACAAAAATATTACCTAGAAGCCAATAACCCACTTTCATTTGGAAATGTCATATACCATGATTTTTATTCAACTATAAATTATACATCTGTTACCGTAAAGCTTTCTAAAGCATATATAAATCAACATAAGGTAGTACTAAAAAGATATTCCTTCCTCTCCTGAAGGTTTCTCATTAATCACCCGTTGTCACTTCTGTATCTCCCACACATATTAAATTACTATTTTTCTGGTTGTAAATATCAGATACTTAATGACAGAAATTCAGTACCTAGTACAGGATTCCGGGAGAACTGTCATTTGGGGCTGAGAGCCAGAGAGAGTCTGTTGTTCCTGAGTACATTTGAAAGCTAATGATCGTGATGACATAATTTGTGCACTGTCTGCTGTTGAAATGCTGTAACGAATGTCATGAGTGTAGTTGGCTAAACTCTGGGAGATAAATTGGAAGAAAGGGAACTGCTGCAGGGTGAACACTGGCTGGAGTGCTCACCCCATGAGGAGGTCACCCAATGAGGCAGAAGAGGATAATTGGGTCCATCTCTAGGCCTGGGTCATTGCAATACGACTGGTGAGATATATATTTGGCTGACATTCTTTTTTCCTCTACAGTTTTCTCTTGCAAAATGTTTTCCTACCACCTCAGGAGTAGGAAAAGTGTACTGAAAGCCAAGATTTTACAGGCAGTGAAACTGGACATGTTGATGATATATCATGCTCAGAGTGTTTCCTTTAAAGCCTGGTGAACTCATAACATATACATTTTGTGTTGTGACTTTATTTTGTATTTTAAAACTCTTTTAAGAAATGATATATGAGACACAGGATGTAGCCAAGAACTGGAAGAATCTTGGCCAAATCTCAGACAAGGGCCACCCACCCAGTCAGAAATTTTCTAGGACTTGGGATCTGAAGTGGACAGCTGGGATGTTTGAAACCCTAGGGCCCAGGCCAGTTGGCATTTAAAGACTGAGCTGTAGCTATAGCAGCTGATAGGGGGTGCGTGCGTGTGTGTGTGTGTGTGTGTGTGTGTGTGTGTGTGTGTGTGTGTCTGTGTGTGTGTGTGTGTGTGTGTGAATGCAGAAAGAAAATGTATGTTGATAAAGAGATACATAGTCAGCTCTCACCTCACACAATCAAACCCTCATTTCTTTCAACAAACATTGAATGCTTTCTGTGTACTGTGCTAGGTACTAAATTTCCTTCATTTGCAGCCAGAAAAGTAATAATTATGAGTTTTCAAGTCTGTGTATGTGTGCTATAAAAGTGACAATTGGTCGCCAATGGGAAAACTCCTGGAACAATTTGCCTCAGAATATATCCAAATGCATGTCAGATGGTGCTTCTCTGAGCCCTCCTCCTGTTTAAGGGTGACAAAATCAGGGCAGAAAGAATGCTTGTCTTCCTTTCAATTGCATATCTAAGTTGGAATTCATGTCATGAACTACTCAAGTTCCTTTTGGGAAACAGCATGCCTTGCTTCAAAACAGAAGTTTATAAAAGCAGAAGCTTAGCAGCTGTGGAATTTCTTCTCTTCACTCCTCTCCATCCCAGCATCACAGACATGCCAGAGCAGTGCGAAGTAAGTCACAGGAAAGAACCCTGTTCTTGGAGAACAGAGCCCAGTCCATGGGCTGGGACATGATGTGCTCCATACTAGGGATACATTTTTCAGTCTTAGAGAAAGAGATTTTGGTTTTTGCTGAAAAAAAAAGTTAAGAGTTCAACACATTTGGAAGTCGGGGTTACATATGATCATTGGCTTTTTAAATCCAAAATATGTTGGGACTATTAGAAGGTTCAAGGATATGTGGAACCATTACAGACTATATCTTCTAATTATTATTTTCCAAGGTTCTCTTGCAGGTTTAAAATTCTGATTAAGAAGGTCTTTAGTGAAAAAAAAAATCTGAATCACTTTGCTGTACACGTGAAACTAACACATTATAAATCAAATATACTTCAAGTAAAAGAAAGAAACAAGCAAACAGAAAAAGAAGGTCCTTTGTGGTTTGACCTGACCTCTGTATGGCTTGCTTGGAAAAGGCCTTCAGGGCATGAGGCACTTGTGCATACTGGGTGAGTGCTCATTAACAGTTTCCTGACCAGAGGGGGAGCCAGGTTTTATGGTGTCTAAAGCATTTATAATTTGTGGGGGGGATTTCTAAGAAGAATAGTAGAAAAATACCTTACTTTTGTAAATTTTGCAGTAGTACATGACCATGTGAACGCATTGCTACGGCCCCGCCCAGTGATGGGTCTTAAAACGTAGACTACATTAGCTTCATGGTAAATCTGCCTGTGTTCCCAGCATTCCAAAAGATGCTCATATGTTGAATAGGAAAGATGTGAGGAGGAGATAGGCATGTTGGTGACGATGGAGGTCAGTGTATTAAAAACAAGAAAACAAACCCTAAATTGTTTAAAGAAATGAGAACTCTCCATAGTACCTGAAAAAAGCCCTGACTTCCTGAAAAGGTTGAAAGCAAGTTGGTCTCCACAGACAGTTCTGATTAGATCTGTTATATATTTTTGTTCTCCTGGTCTAGTTTTTTAAATGCCTTTCTGTTTCTTTATGATATTTCATGAATAGAATGGGTACAAACCAAGGTAGCCAGTTAAGAAGCTCTTCATCACTGAGATGGAAAATATCTTCACTGGTATTCATCTCTGTGAATGCTGCTCACCTATTGACTCCATAAACTTTACTTTTGACTGTTATTGGATTGCCTAAAGGAGGGAGAACAGCTCATGCCCTTAAAGCTTATTGTTAACAAGCGTTTTAAAGGGTTAGGGCTTCCCTGGTGGTGCAGTGGTTAAGAATCTGCCTGCCAATGCGGGGGACACAGGTTCGAGCCCTGGTCTGGGAAGATCTTACATGCCACAGAGCAACCAAGCCCGTGCACCACAGCTACTGAGCCTGTGCTCTAGAGCCTGCAAACCTCTGCTACTGAGCCTGCGCTCTAGAGCCCGTGAACCACAACTACTGAGCCTGTGAGCCACAACTACTGAGCCTGTGTGCTACAACTACTGAGCCTGCACGCCTAGAGCCCGTGCTCCGCAACAAGAGAAGCCACCACAATGAGAAGTTCGCGCTCCTCAACAAAGAGTAGCCCCAGCTCGCTGCAACTAGAGAAAGTCCGTGCACAGCAACGAAGACCCAACACAGCCAAAAATAAATAAATTTATTAAAAAAAATAAAAAGTAAAGGGTTGGAAAATTTAGTGATGTTACATGAATTCTGATTCATGAAGGTATTAAAACAGTGCCCTTTTAAAGCTTAGATATAACCCATGAGGTGGCTATATATACTTTTTTAAAGGTCAGTATTCCACAAATCATAACGTAGTAAGTAGCTAATTATTTTGGAAAACTAGGAGAAATTTTAAAATGCGTTTACTGGATGTGTAATCTGTGCACTGTTGGCATCACCATTTTCCATGAACAGGAGTTGTGTTGGGTTATTTAATCATGTAGCTTTAGTAGTAAAGAGCAATTTCAGGAGACAATTTACTTCTTGAAAGACTTCTAAAATATAGGTGGCTATTTCTTAAAGGAAGCCTGCTGCATAAAAACCCAAACTTTACAAAATGGGGAACTTAGGGGGTGATCAATGACATAATAAGTTATTCTTCCCCTAAGAAGAGTAGCCACAGGGTTTCTTTAAATAACATACTTCTCTAGTGTAGTTCAAATTTGGTAGGAGGAGGCTTCTTACACCCTTGGCTGCTAGCTGGCTGTGCCCTGGGAAAGCCTCTTCTTCACCTCTCTTAGCCACTGTTGCCTCTTTGGCAAAATAGGTGTTACAACCTGTTAGATTCATTGTTCTGAAGATTTAATGAGATAATGTGTGAAAATATGACCAACGCAGTGCCTGACATATGACAATTACTCCATAAATGCTTTCCGAATGTGCTGATTTGGAATATTTCTTGTAAGGCAAACAGGTTTGCTTCCTTCAGGTGCTTTTATTCATTTAGTGGATTTATTCCTTTTTTTATAGGCTTACTAATGACACTTATAGTGGTAAGAAGGAAAACTCCAGGGCTTCCCTGGTGGCGCAGTGGTTGAGAGTCCGCCTGACGATGCAGGGGACGTGGGTTCGTGCCCCGGTCCGGGAAGATCCCACATGCCGTGGAGCGGCTGGGCCCGTGAGCCATGGCCGCTGAGCCTGCACATCCGGAGCCTGTGCTCTGCAACGGGAGAGGCCACAACAGTGAGAGGCCCGCGTACCAAAAAAAAAATAAAAAACAAAACTCCACTTACACACATTTCAGTGAAAGTATTTTTAGTGAGCTGTTTTAATAGCATTTTATGAATCCATTTATTCAAAATTATCTCCAAACAGTACTTTCAGATAACAAGATAGGATCTACTTTTGATTGGGAATGTCTAGTTTTCAAGATGTCTCTCTGCAGAATTAATCACAGTCCCATGCCATGTTTCCTTTGCACATTCTGTGTGTTCTTAGATTACTGTTCGCATTATTCTCCTGGATGAAACATAGAGCTCCTCAATGGCAGAGGCAATGTTTTATCTATCTTTGTAAGCCCATTACCTAGCAGATAATAGATTCTCGATAAATGTATCGAATTAACTATGATTTCTTCTACTTAGCCCATAGTGGAAATTTCTATTATTTCTAGTTTTTATTATTGTTTTTCTCCTTACTCTATACCCTCTCCTTAGGCAATTCCTCCACCACCATCTCCCGCAGTGTTGATTACTGGCTATATGGTAACAATTCTCACATTTCTATCTCCAGCTCAGACTTCTCTGATCTTCAGAATGAATATAGCCACTTGCATCTCAAAGGTACTTTGAATCGGACATATCCTCACCTGAACTTATCTTCCTAAACCAGTTTCTTCCCTGTGTTATGTCTCAGGAAAGATGCCACTGCTCATTCAACTGCCCTGTTCATTCAGCCTCCTTCTCTCTTACCTCCCACATTCAGATAAGTCTCCAAATTCTGCCCATTTCCTTCATGCATTTAATCACTTGAATTCATTTCCTTCTATCCTTACTGTCACCCTAGCTCAAGCCATCGTTATCTGTCACTTGTACTTTTTTCTTTCTTTTTCCCATTTAGGGCAAATCTCATGTTTAATGTTTTCTTGCGAAAACTTTGAAGCACTCAGAAAGATAGACTAGTATAATGAACACCCATGTATCACTAGATCCAGTCATTCTTAATATTTTGCATATTTTCTTCCTCTATTTTGTATTTTCATATAAATTACCAACATAAATACCTCAATATGTCTCTAATAATTAAAATTACTTTCCTATGTAACCACAATAGCATTATCACATCTAACAAATGACCAATAATTTCTTAATAACATCTAATTCTCAGTTCATATTCAAGTTTCCCCAGTTGTCCCCAAAACATCTTTGAAATGTGATCAAACTAGGAAGATCCCATCAAGGACCATGTATTACATTTGTAATGTCTTTTATTCCAGAACGTTAGCTCCCTAACAACCTCCACTTTTTTAAACTCTGAGTCCTTTTATAGAGCTAAGCCAATTGTCCCTGTAGAATTTCTCACTGTTCTGGATTTTAATGATTTGCTGCCTTATGGTGTTTTTTAACTTGTTCTTCTGCCCTCAGCATTTTCTGTAAACTGGGATTTAGATCTAAAAGGCTTCTACGGATTCAGGTTAAACATTTTAGGCAAGAATCTTTGTTATGGGATTCCTGTTGTGGACTGAATTGTGTCCCTCCAAAATTTATATGTCGAAGTCCTAACCCCTAGTACCTCAGAATATGACTATATTTGGAGATAGGGCCTTTAAAGAGATAACTAAGTTAAAATGATGTCATTGGGGTGGGCCTTAATCCAGTATGCCTGGTGTCCTTATAAGAAGAGGAGATTAGGACATACAGAGAGAGACACCTGGGATGCATATGTACAGAGGGAAGAACATATGAGGACACAGCAAGAAGGCGGCTGTCTGCAAGCCAAGGAGAGAGGCCTTGGGAGAAACCAACCCTGTCGACACCTTGATCTTAGACTTCTAGCCTCTAGAATGGTGAGAAAATATATTTTGGTTGTTTAAACACCCCAGTCTGTGTGTCATGGCAGAACTAGCAAATGAACACAGTCCTCATACATAAAGTTGTCTGCTCATATTGCATGCCATCAGGAGGGACTGCATCCCATCTGATTGGCCCAGCATTAGAGATGCTGAGATTGAAGGATCACTGAAGTCATGTGGGACATCCTGATGCTTCCACTGTAAAGGGACACTTCCCCCTTGCAAGTGGCAATCTGTTCGGCAATGCTTTGGCATCATGCAAGTATCCAGGTCCCTGTGAATATTTCAGCCTCATAATTTAATAGCTTCCATTGATGATCTGGCCTGAATCAATTTTATTATCACCAGAACTATTTCAACAGCCTTCTCACTGATCTCTTTCCTTTCACTACTAGCTTATTACTGTGCCTTTGTATGATTTAGAAAAAGAACCCCCAGTTAAGTAGACACACCCCAGATTCTGGGCTTATGGCTTGACAAGAAGAACTCAGGCTGTATTTCAGCCTCCACTTGCCCCTTAGTAAGGCCTCCTGGTGCATGAGCGGTCTGCACAACTGTCCATGGCAGCCCTGCTGGCCCTGTTCCAGTCCATTCACCACGCAGCAGTCAGAGTGGAAAACAACAATCTAGTCATATTACTCACCTGCTCCAAACCATTTCAGATCTTTACAATGGACTTGAAATAACATTTTAAGAAATAGCCCACAAATTAGGCCCTGGATGATCTATTGTCCGACTTATCTTCTACCACCCTTGGCCTCGTTCCACCCCACTGTTCTCCTTGTAGCTCCTCGAATGCACCAAGTTTCTTTCTATTCATACTTGCTCTTCCCTCTTCTTAAGAGCTCTTGCCACTCCTCCCCTTTGCCTCCCCACTCTTCACCTAGACCAGGCTAGGGGGCCAGGCCTACTCAGCTCTCACAGTGCCCGGCTTTTTCTCTGTACCATTTAGCACAGCTATAATTAAACAATTACTCATGTCATCATTTGTTTAATATTTACTTCCCTAACTAGATTGTAAGGCCTAAGAAGACAGAGACTGTATCTATATTATTTTATCCTTAAGCAACTTACACTACCTGGAACATAGTAGATGCTAATTCAGTGTTCATTGAATTAGTTAAGGAAAGGAAGCAGCATAGCATAGTGTACTGCCAAATGGGCACACAGACGTGGACCTTATGGAGTTATTGAGAGGATTACGTCAAAGAGGATGTGCATACATGCCTGGCACACAGTAGGCACTCACTAGATGTCCCACAAAGCACCTAAACTATTTATAGATTTGGTGAGGTATTTTCATTATGTGTATTAGAGGGGAGTGGAATGAGAAAATACTGTATTAGACATCTAAAAATAATTTCATATTGTCAACTGTGGCTTTACTACACAGCATTTTATTCTGCAGTTCTGTCGTGTACATAAAAGGCATTTTCTTCTGACAATACAAGCTTCTGCTTAAACATGAACTCTCTGATTCAATTTCTAGGTTCTGTGAGGGGAGTTTATTTAAGGATCCCGGGAATAAGCATTAAGTCTGTTGGCTCTTTCATGGTTAAAATATATTTTGAAAGAACAAGATTCTACTATGTGAGCTGACAGAATGAAAAAAAAAACCAAGATGGCCAATAGTGGTAGGGAAGGAATCTAATTCCTATTTTAAGGTGTGGTAAGAATCTTTGAGAAGTAGGTCGAAAACTTGTGAAAACTGGTGTTCTCCTTAGCCCTCTAATCATTAGAGTCTAATGGGATCTGTACAAAGTCTAGGAGAGCGGGCTTGGGGTAGTCACAGCGGAACATGACTGATCTGAAAGCCTTTGTGAGGAGCCCTGAATCAAAGTTTGCAGTTGCCTGAGCTTTGAATCCCTCTCTCCAGCCGTCCAGTGATGCCACGCTGGTGGCGTTGACCTCAGGGTCATTCTTTTTTAAACAATTATGTTTAATTTGTGAATGCGATTTCCAAATGCAAAAGCTCCCCTGCCCTCCCCTGATTTCCCTCTGTCCAAGAATGTGTGAATTCACACACATCCTGTCCTAACCGTGCAGGGGAAAATTCCGATCAGGAAACGTTGTTCCACATCCTGGATATTTGAGAGAATAATGCACTGATAACATAACAGTAGGTCTCATAGCAATAGGGCTGCTTCTCTGAGTATGAAAATTGCCCAAGTGTCTTGGGTTATCATCTACTTTACTTGTGGGTTTTGTTTCTCTGACCAGATTGGGCTAAAAGTAAAACAGGAGGTGAAAGCCCTTACTTCTGTTTGTTAAGCTTTCTTCTTCTATCTTTTTTTAAGCAGTCCTCTTTTTTTTTTTCCTTCTCTTTTGCCTCAATAGAAAGAAAAAAAGTTTTGTCAGCACTCCTGTTTCTTTTGTTGTTTTCTTTTTCTCAGAAGTCTTTTTCTGCTTTTATCCTAATCCCAGTCATGCATGAGAGAACAGTTGTGCTCTGTTGTTTGGCTGTTCTGCTAGTTTTGAATCAGTGGGACTCCCTCTTTGTTCTCTTTATTTTCTGAACACAGAAAGGTAAAAGAGTAGGAATAGGGATTGGAACTCTTAAGAAGAGAAACCTATATTTATTTAGATTTAATTCAGTTTTGGGGGCCATGTCGGTAATAATTAAGGAGTTACGGCAAATAGAACTGCGATCTCAGCTTCCTTACCTAGAACATTTTGTTTAACTGGTATCTCTGAAAATAATGCATTTTAACCACATGCTTCCAATTTGGGTGATTCTAGGAATCTGCTAAATGATTAAATGGATGGCTCTTTCCCACTTGGGTCTGATACTTAGCAGCAGTTGCTTTATGATTCAAACACTGCCTACCTGAGGTGATGTCTGCATGGGGGTTAGAATGGACTTCATGGTAAAATCATTTTAAAATCACACAAGATTTGCCTGTTACCAGAGCACCAAAGAATCCCAGGTAGGATTTATATTTACATTTTTATTTTTGTGAATTTTTTTAAGGCATTCAGAAGTGAGACTTGAACTTAGGATGAATATGAGAGGGTTTCATCCTTACAAAACAGCCCCTTTCTGATGTGGTTATCCAACATGGGCTTGCTCCGGGTTGTCATGGTGATAGTGTAGGCCTGAAATTTTTCACAGGCTCAAACTATGAAGTTTTTGAAAACTGTTTTGATTAATTTTTCCTCCACTCCAACTTCTCTCTCACTTCAACTGTTTTCTCTTTTGTTTCACACTTGATTTATGGCAGGTTGCTGTCATTTAAATAGATGTGCATTTTGAAATTCCTCCTTTCTGTGCTAATGCAAAGAAAAAAATAACCCATGCAAGTCATGCTCAAAGAGTTGGTTATTGTTGCTTGCTGGATTTCGACTCTCTGTGGTTGTCGAGCCTAATTCAAAGTAATTCAGGCTCCTCAGTGGGGGCAGTGCATAGCTCCACAGGAAATTATGATAGCAAAAGTCTTCCTGTCGAGCTCTGCACTTGGCACTACAAAGTGCCTCAGGCTGCAGCTACCTGAATAGGGTTGAATTAGACCAGACAACCGCATCATCCCACTTCTTAATCTATTAGAGCGATATACAAGTGGCAATTGTTGATTGCAAAAATGGGATTAAGAGGCTCTTCAAGTGAATTGATTTTCTTGTGAGAACAAAAAGAGGAAAGAGAAGGCTTCGTTTGAATCACACAGCCAGAAAGTTTCATGAATGGGTTCCACTCCGAATGTTAGAATTAAAGCAATCAGTGCTCCTTGCCTCATGGGGTATGCAGGTGAGAGAAATAAACTTCTCTAAAACAGCAAATTATGCGCAAAACCCAAGTTTAAGCCATCTGCATTGCAACACTCCCCCAAATAAAGTAGCCACTGGAAAGCTGTCTAGTAATGTGACACAGACAGATGATCCCAGTTGTTCCTCTTTGGCCTTGCGCACTAGTGTCAGCTGCAGTCGGGGTTTGTTGGTGAGTCAGGTGAGTTGTGGATGTTTTTCATGATCCAGTCTCAGATTTGTCTATGAGGATGCTTCTCTCCCTCCCGGGTCAGTGGATCCATGCTCCCTGTTGAAAAGTTTCCCCATGTGCCAGGTCTCTTTTGAAAAGTCACTTATTGCTTAGGTTTTGGGTATTTTTGTTTGTTTTTTTTTCCCTTCCAAGTGTCCTTAGATTTTTGACTCTGGATTACTTTGGAACATGTAAATAGATTCTCTGCTAGTTGGATTAAAATTCTGTTTTACTTTTTCCAAAGTGCCGTTTAGTTTGGAAGGACATTTATCATAGTTATTTGTCTTCTGAAAGCCAAATGGCACTGTCAGCCCTCTGCCACGGGGTGATTGTACAGGCCTTGCAAACATAAACTCTGTTGATTTAAATTCGTATGATGCTCAAAGCTGTAACAAATGACCTCAGGTTGATTGAGAACCCATCAGGATCCTGAAAGAAAACATGCAAAGGATCCACACATGATCTCCCATATTCGAATATCTAAAATGATATTAAGGCTCACCCGAATGTTGCTTGCTTTCTATGGCATATCATGCATTACAAATGTATCTAGAATGATCATTTATCTGGCGGCTTTAGCTGTCAGAAACTCCAGGAGTGTGGAGAATAGAAATGACACACTGATGCCAGCTGGGGTAAAGAAACTGACCAGAGCAGATGGGGGAAGCCTCCTATTACCTCTGCCTTTAGGATCATGTCACATACTAACCAGCAGTAAATAATTTGGAAAGCCCAAGCCCTTTGACAACACAATTGGCGACAAGCAGTTGAAATGTGTTAGAAGAGGCTCCTGTTTGGGAAGATAAACATAACTCTAAGTGACAATGAACTCTCTGCAGATCTGAGACTTCTCAGAAGAAAATCCTTGTCAATGAATGTAGGAAATGAAAGTGTCCGCCTTTCCCTCACCTATCAGCCTCAGGGGTTAGAGGAGGATGTGATGGTGGTGGAGGCCACTTTTGTTTACGAACACAAAAGGGACCATCTCTCCCATCTTCAAAGGTTGCTTCAAAGATCCTTTGGAGAAAAAATGGGACAATTTAGACATTTGACGTTCCTTATGCATACTGATGCTCTGACTTCAAAAGCCCAGTCAACCAAGCTGGTTAGCGAGGTGTTATTTATTTATTTTTCGCAGGGAATGTTTTTCCCCCCCCCTCTTGTTTTGTTTTCTTAACCTGTTGGAGTCAGTAGCCAATGGCCACATCAGAAACTGCTTGATGGAGTTGTGAGTGTGTTGTGAGCCTGGAGAGACCGCTGAATCTCAGACCTTGACCCGCAGGGAGCACTGTTTTTGGCAGTAATTTCCGAAGCAAGATTGAGGGAAAGGGCAGAAACAAAAGAGAACCAGTGCCAGAGGACCCCATGCAGCCAGCAGCATATTGGCCAATGGTTTGAGTTTGCTCTGCAGTATTCTAGCAGCTCGCTGTACAGTCTACCTTGGCAGGTGGAGTTTTCTTTTTTTTTAAGGGAAGCCCTTGTTTAGACAATGTTTGCACAGATGCTTTCAATAGACTCACAACTGTGAAACTCTCCAAAGGAGAAAGAACATGTGCATTTACATGAAAATATAATTGATAGATTTCATGTCCTCCTTTCCCTGCATATTCAAGTAATTCTCTTTCTGGGCGTATTTCACTTGCAACAGCCTTTATTTAAAGCTTAATTCAGAGGAATCACAGTTTGTTAGGTCTTTTCTTTCCCTCTGGATTTTCTCTAAACCCCGAAACAGAGGCATTGGCCTGCATATAACATACCAAGTATGGGATACAGTAAGTAATAATTGGATATTTATCATAATGTTGCTTTCCTGGAACACTATTCATTAAACTGCCCCATATTTAATTATGCCGAAATTAGCACAGGGGAGTCTTTGGCTAGTGTATTTGCACATGCTATCAATTATGTTCTAATAAATTAATTTGCTTTTCAGGATTCACCAGAGGCACTGGTTGGGCCTCTGCGCTCCTGCTTGACTGTTCTGACTTTGAACAGGTTTATTCAGCTGCTGTCTGCTAAGCCCTACAGAAAAGCACAATGGCTGCTGATCGGCCTTTTATGGTTTATTGGAAACTGGTGGTCCGCACTGCAGCTCTGGTCAGTGATTAACCCGCAAGAAAACAAACTACACAGGGCTAAGTTGATGTTGGAGGAGGAATGAGTTCACTTCATTAAGGCTTGAAGAGGAAACCTTTTCTTCTTCGGTGCTTGTTCAAAACTTTTCAGGTCTCTATTTAATCACGTAATTCTCTCTAAGTAGCAAGAGAAGCCTGCTGCACAGCAAGCGGTCTTTTGCCACATGACAACTTAGAAAGATAAATTATATATAAATATCTTCATGGTTTTGTGCAGGGAGGAAACCAATTTTAGTATTACTCTGTGCAACGAATTTACTTGTTTCTTTATTAAAAGAAATAGCTGAGTACATGCCATGCCATTTCATGTGCACAAACAGTGGGGTTCATATTTCTTTTGGGGCTTCTCTTTCTCTGATAGCATTATTGAAAACTCAGGTGAAAGGTGCCTCCCTCCCTCCCCGTGATTCTAAACAAGGATTTGAAAGGGGCTGTGGAGGAAGAGAATGAGGGCAAAGCCTCAGATAATACAGATTGTTGCAGAATTGGAAGAAAATAAATCTCTTCCCGGCTAGAATAGAAGGCAGAACAGGATCTGTGTGGCCTGGTCCTGTTTGGGGGAAGTATTGCATTTCCTAGCATCATCTAATCTCTCTCTCTCTCTCTCTCTCTCTCTCTCTCTCTCTCTCATCTGGCAACCTCAACTTTGTAGACCATGAATAAAAATCGCAACAGATTTAGATGATTCAGTTCAGGTTTTGGCGGCTCCCCGCTCTTGGAGAGGCGGGCTCTTCATGGTCTTGAATCGTAAGTCAGTAAAGTCATGTCATAGGTGAATGTCAAGGGATTTCAGTGGTTCTGAATTTAAGGATGTAGCTCACCATTGTTTTGATGAAGCAAATTCAGGGGTCCCAGTAGTGACTTGGGGGACATCTTACCCTCTTCACTCACCTTCTCAAGGCACATTTTCCCTATTAGGTCTAGAGAAATGTGCTCGATTGTTCCTCCCCCCACCGCCACACACATGCTCACAAGTACAAACACTCTTAAGACATCATTATAAGAAGCGGTTTAATTAATAAAAAATACACGACAAATTTGTAGATTGCATATCAAGGAGAAAAGTTTCACAAAATCTCCATTATTATCAGGTGTGTGTAGGTCTTTAGAAAACTCACCATCACTGGAGAGTAAATCAAGGGGAAGGGAAGGATTCTGTACCGAAAGCCAGATCCTCTGAGCTGTGAACTACCAGCTGCTCTGCTGGCTGCTCCTAACCTGTGCCGTATTCATAATCCTTCCTTCATCACTAACTTGTGCCCCAGTTACAATAAGTTTGCCAGCAGGACTGAAGCTCCGGTTTTCTGGTGTCTTCTGGCCTCCACAGCATTATCTGTATCTCTTCCTTTTCTTTTTCTTTTTCCATGCCTCCCCCACTCCCTTTTGTTGAGAGGGATTTTACAAACCTCTGGATTTGGGGCAGAACCAGACTTCTGGTTTGGGAACCATCTAAATAATCTTTCTTTACTATTCCCTCCCCCCTCCCCTTATGCAGTGACTCCACTCTGTCATTATCTTTCCCCCACCCCCTTCAGTAGCAACAAATGTGATTAACACTGTCTACCTGCTGATTTGTTGGGATATTCTTGTTTAACTGTTTGAATCTCTCATGCAAATGTTCCATTAGTGCTTCTCACATTCTAATGTGCATCACGAATCACCTGGTGAATCTTGTTAAAATACAGATTCTGACTCGATAGGTCTGGGATGGGGGCCTGAGATTCTGCACATGTAACGAACTCCCAGATGATGCTGATGCTGCTGGTGGTTTCTGGACCACACTTTGAGTAAGTAGCAAGTCTCTAGACTGGATCTTCCCAGTAACACTTTGAAAAGCAAGGTGTTTTGTGGCAATGTGGGGTTGTTAGAGAATCAAATACTTTAATCAAGGCACAAAAATTTGAACAAAGTTCTCGAGGGCTGTTAAAAGGTACCCTAGCATCGGAGCATATGTCCAAGTCCCAATATGAACTAGGCTTTTTTAACATTCAGTAGAAGAGCTTGCTAGTGAATGCATATGCTTTTCTATATTCTTAAAAAATAAACTTGGTGATAACTACAGGCAAGGAAAAGGCACAGTATGTGCCAAAGTCCCCAGCTGGGGCGATGGGGAGGAGCTCAATAAATGACCTATCATTACAGGATGTCAAAATCTTAAGGAAATTCACTACTAAATCACATCTTGGTAGTGGCACTGTGAAGAAAGTGTTCCCAGCTGGGTGAATATTTTAGCGCTATAGTGGTATTTCAAAAAGTCTTTTAATATTGGTGTAGTATTTATTCTAATTTATCTCAGCTTTTAAAATTTTCTGAGTAATGAGGTTTGTTAGAGTGGATGCTGGATGAGCTATATATCAATCTAGACTGCTGCTTTTCCCCCCTGTAATCCCTAAAATCTTTAGGAAAAGATTTTCTACGATCTCTTTAAGCAATTTTAAGCAACTTAATCTTACTGTAGGGTGTTCTTCTTTAAGTCTAACCATAGTAGCTTATGCTGCAACTTATACTATTATTATTTTGTTTAGCCAATATTTGTAATTTATCTGCTATCATCCAGAGATAGTGCTAGGTACCATGGGAGAGATAAAGAATTTTAAGACACGGAGTAAACAGAGTACAAACAGCTGTATAAAAGAATGAGGCACAGTCTGTGAAATGATATGGTATAATTTCCAGGATGTATTATGTATTATTAAGTGAAAAAGGAAAATTGCTAAACATGGCATGCTTTTTGTGTGATAAATAAGAATATATATATATAAATTGGTATGTGTATTTTTTCCTTACAAAAACAAATAGAGAAAGGATAAGACAGAATCTATGGGGGTGACTGGAAACTGGGTACAGAGGATAGAAGAAAAACTTCTCTAATGGCAACTTTTTAGAGACTTTTGACTTTTTAACATGTAAGTGTTTTACATATTAAAAAAGAAAATTCAATAAAAAGGGATGAAATATCAAATCTTAAAACTTAATACAAATAGAAACAAATGAACCTAACTAAATATCACATTTATAACAAACCACAGAGAGAAAAGAAAATTCAAGTTTCTTTAAAAAATTTTAACACAGCTCTCTGACTATGTATATCATTAGAATATGTTCTCGTTCTCTATGTATATCATTAGAATATTTTCTAAGAGCAAAAAGAGCTGCATAGTAATTATAAAATTTACTAATTTATTGTTAATAGTACATCATACTTTTGCATATAGGATAAAGCAAATAAGTAGATTTTTAATGTTACTAGGAACCAAGATTTTCACAGTACAAGAAAAGAGGTATGAGTATAAAGTAATATAAAGTAAAGGAAAGCCCTCTAATGTTAAATTTACATTAGAAACATCAGTATGAATTCATTTCATGTATGTATGTATGTTCTTCCTAGCTCTAGTCACTCAAAGGGCTTAGGAATAGTGACAACCCAGTGGCAATGAGCAGACCTAGAGCTCAGATACTGGTTTCCAAATACCATTCCCTACTAAAAAGAACCAAGGCCCCTTGGAGAAATGGCTGACTACAGGGCTGGGGCGGAGAAAGTACAAGGTGAGCCTGGAACACTTTAGGTGCTAGAAAGAAAGAAGTACTCAAACACTAATGGGGTCAAGTCGCAAGGACACAGGGATTGGTTTGAAGTGTTCTCACTAATCAAATTTCAGACAATTTTAACATCATAAATAATGATCTTGGTAATGTATTATAATGAAATGAAAACAATCCATGAGTCTGAAGTGATGGGGGGTGGTGAGGTGGAAGGAAAGCTCTTCTTTTCAGAGTAATATTAATTTTCAAATGTGGGAAAAAATGACAGAATTAGAAACAACATCTTCCAACCTCCAATGTAATAATTAATCAGGCAAGGATCATCAATGGCTGCCAAAACCATTGAGTGAAAATTAGTTTGGGCAACAGGATATTCACGTGGTGTCAACGTATCACCCCACAGATTAATGACCGATATTACAAAGGGAACAACGTGGTTTTACCATGGTGAGATATGATAGTCACCGCTTTAAGTGATCAGTCTTAGGATCACCAATATGACATTATGTGCCTCCTGATGTGATAAAATAACAAGTACGCAACAGCATATATGAAGTCCTTCTGCCTAAGGGTGTTTAACCTGAATCTAATCATGAGAGTGTAAATCAGAGACATCCTGAATGTGGGATAGTCTCCAAGACAACTAGCCAGAACACATGGAGAAAAGTTTTGTCAAGAAAACAGAAAGGGGAAGGGATTGTTCTAGGTTAAAAGACTGAGAGACATGGCAATTAAATGCAGTGTACAAAGATTCATTGGCGCCTGGATTGGGAAAAAGAAAACATAGGAGGCATTTGGGGGGCAATTGGGGAAAGTTGAGTATATACTGTATATTAGATGATTTTATGGAATGGTTATTAACTTTCTTGGGTATGAGAATGGTATTGTGATTATGTAGGAGATTGTCCTTGTTCTTTGGAGATACGTGCTGAAGTATTTAGGAGTAAAATCTCATGATGTCTAAAAAATAAAATAAATGTTACACATTTTAACTATTAAAAAAATCTCATGGTCTGCAAATTGTTTTCAAATGTATTAATATATGATATATGTGTGTCATGATATGTGATATACCTGTACATACATATATGTATATATAAGAGAGAGAAAGCACATACAGCAAGATGTAAACAAATTGGTGAATCCAAGTGAAGTATATACAGGAATTGAATGTACTAATTTTTCAACTTTCCTGAATATTTGAAATTTTTCAAATTAAAAATGTATAGGTGGGGGGAGGACATTTTGTCATCCACAGAATTGCTGGAAAGGCAGGAGAGCTAGACTTAGAAAATAGGCAGGAACAAGAGTGGCTCTGCAGCCATAGCCATGATCATGCTCCAAATCCTATATAACGAGGACACTGCTGTAGCTGCTATGGAGCCCTGAACTCCAGGCTTCTGTACCTACACACTGGTCAGGGCTGTGGCCTCCAGTACGATTTCTCCCTCTCTGCTCTGTGTGTCACTAGGATCCATGCCTGTGATCATGTGCCCATACCCTAGCTGCAGGAAGTGTTGGGAAAGGCTTTTTTTAGCTTCTATAGTGAGAGAGAAGCTCTGCCTCACTCAGACTCATTTGATGAGAGATCCCCAAACGTAAGATTCATCCACACATGAGAAGGGGGTTCAAAAGCTGTCTTTCTATGGCAGCCCTTAATCTAAGCTATAAATCATCAGTGGCTAGACAGTGTAGATCATTATGAAGTCACTTGTCTCCATGTTCTGTTCTAGTTCAAACCCTTAGCTGGGCTTTCTGAATCTGCCGATTACATTAATGCAAACCCAGGTAGACCACAACTACACGTTGGAAATTAGAGAAAAGTTGAAACAGTAAAGATAAACAGAGATGCGAGTCCCTTGTGCAATTAACCAGGATCCACACATCATGAATGTAGAGTAAGTTATTTGGAGTAAATTATGCAGCCCAAAGTGTGATTTGCATGAGATTAAGGTATATCCCTAGTTTTCATTAGGAAGCAAGCAACCTTAAATGAGCTAAAGGCTTAGAAGTCAGGGCATATTATAAAAGTTGGATGCTATATGTTCAAATAGCTAAAAGGGAGCACCAACATGGAGAAAAAGAAGTATGTGACTTTAGCACAACCCCAGGGACGAGAGCCCTGTCAGGCTAATGTGAATACTTCTATTTCCTTGATAAGTCTCTCTCCACAGTGATAAGGGTGACTCACCAGGCTGCCATAGCTTGATGACATTATTCCTCAATTCAATTTATTGTAATCATCATCAACAACAGCCAGTTATTGAGCGCTTCTTGTGTGCTCATTACTGCAAATACGAAGATGAATAAGGCCCTTGAGGATCTTATAATCCACTTGGAGAGAGAGAAGATATACACAAAAGATAAATAACAATAAAAGGTGGCACATAAAGACCAAGTGAGGAGTGCAGACAAGTGCTGAAGGTCAGATGAGGGACAACATACTGTGGGGTGGGATGGTAGCGCAGGCTTCCTTGAGGAAATGAATGTTAGAGGAAGGGTTAATTTGCATAAAAGCAGGGAGGTGGTTCAAGGCTGCCATTCCACGTAAGCCTAAAAACATGGGCCAAGGTGTTTGAAGGCTTGACTTTGTGTGTGTGCTTGGGGAAGGGGAGGCGGGGAGGATGGAAGCCAGTTTTCCTGTGACAAAAACATACAGAGGTCGTAGAGTGCATGGCTGGGTGAGCTGGGTAAGCTAAGGGCCTTGAAGAGCCTTGATGCAGGGGAAGAATTTGAAGAGATTAGCTCCTAGGTTAGCTGACCTCCTCTTCTTTCTTATATTTGGATGCTTCCTTCACTTGCTTGTTTCTCTCCTTTCATTATTTTACTTCTAATTCCTCACCTGCAAGTGACTTGTTAAACCCCTTATTCCATGAAACAGTGCTTTTTAAAGGTTTCCAGTGATTCCTTTGCCATCGACTCAAGCAGCCTACTCTCAGTGCTCATTCTCCTTGACCCTCTACAGTGTTTGGTACCACTTTGATAATGTCACTTTCTTGCTCAAAACCTTCATCGGTTCATTATTGCTTTCAGAGCAAAACTGAGTCCCTTAGATAATGATCTAAGACCCTTGCTCCAAAGGCTGGCCTCAACTCTCCTTCCAGTTTTATAATAATAGCTACCATTTCTTGAATGCTTTCTTTGCGCCAGCCACTGTGGCAAGCCTTTTTCATATGTGATCTCATTTAATGCAAAAATTCTGTGAGGCAGATCCAGTTAACCTTCATATTTAAAGTGTAGAAACTGAGGCACAGCTTACAACTCCGGTCTCACAGTATCACATGAAGTTAATACCTATATATCTAGGTGCATACTTATCATCTCGATTTGGGTGTGTATTACTTATTTCAAACTTAAGATATTCAAAACTGAGCCCTTTATTTTCCACATTCCCTAAACCTGCTCCCCCTACAATCTTTCCCCATCTGGGGAGGGGATAACTCCACTATTCAAGTTTTTCGGGCCAAAAATCTTGGAGATGCCTTTGATTCCTCTCCTCTTTCAAAACCACACATCTAATCCATCAGTTTACCATCAAAATATATGCAGAATTTAACCACTTCTCACCACCTCCAACTCTATACTCCTGGTCTAATTTACTGACTACTTCTCACCTTGATTACTGGAATAGTTCTGTACCTAATTTTCCCACTTTCCCCTTTGCTCCCTACGGAAGTTTCTCAATGCAGCAGCCCCAGACAGATACTGTTAAATAAAAGTCATTGCATCATACCTCTTCTCAGAAGCTTTCCAATGGCTCTCATCTCACTCAGTGTAAAATCTAAAGTCTAAATCATGGCCTACTGTTACCTCCTTAAAGCTGACCCAAGCTTCCATCCCTCGCTCCCTCAGTAACTCCTCTCTAGCCGCTCTGGCCTCTGTACTGTTTCTTGAACAGTTCAATATGTCCTCACCTCAAGGCATCTGCACTTATTACTGCCTCTGCTACAAATGCTTTTCCCCAAGAAATCTTAAGAGTTTACTCCTTTGTTTCTTTCAGGTCTCTCTCTCTTTTTTTTTTTTACATCTTTATTGGAGTATAATTGCTTTACAATGGTGTGTTAGTTTCTGCTGTATAACAAAGTGAATCAGCTATATGTATACATATATCCCCATATCCCCTCCCTCTTGTGTCTCCCTCCCACCCTCCCTATCCCACCCCTCTAGGTGGTCACAAAGCACCGAGCTGATCTCCCTGTGCTATGCGGCTGCTTCCCACTAGCTATCTATTTTACGTTTGGTAGTGTATATATATGTCCATGCCACTCTCTCGCTTTGTCACAGCTTACCCTTTTGAAATGGCAGCTTGCCAGAGAAATCTTCTCTGATGACCTATACAAAATAGCCAGCTCCCCTCCACTTACCCCACTGTCTAGATCCTTAGCTTAATGGATTTTTCTTTGTAGGTAGCACTTATCACTAATTGATACACTGGAATGTAGGATTTCAATGAATATTTGTTTGAATGAATAAAAGAAGGTATTTGTCCAAAGGGAATGGCAGAGCCAATATTTGAAGCCAGAAATATCTGGCTCTATATCTGATGTTTCAAACCATTATATGCCTACTGTTTCCCTATATAAACTTTCTGGGGTTTTTTTACTTTATTATTTTTTTTATTTTTACATCTTTATTAGAGTATAATTGCTTTACAATGGTGTGTTAGTTTCTGCTTTATAACAAAGTGAATCAGTTATACATATACATATGTTCCCATATCTCTTCCCTCTTGCGTCTCCCTCCCTCCCACCCTCCCTATCCCACCCCTCCAGGCGGTCACAAAGCACCGAGCTGATCTCCCTGTGCTATGCGGCTGCTTCCCACTAGCTATCTACCTTACGTTTGGTAGTGTATATATGTCCATGCCTTTCTCTCGCTTTGTCACAGCTTACCCTTCCCCCTCCCCCTATCCTCAAGTCCATTCTATAGTAGGTCTGTGTCTTTATTCCTGTCTTGCCCCTAGGTTCTTCATGACATTTTTTTCCTTAAATTCCATATATATGTGTTAGCATACGGTAAACTTTCTGTTCCAGCCAAACTCTGCTGGTGTCTATTGAAGAATATAGCACAAGTAAAATGCCATATTTTTATCCTCATCCCTCTCATATGAACATACACCCAAACAAACACCAAGAAATTCTCAACAGTATATGTCAAACACACTTTTAGAAGCATAAATAGACTCACAAGAAAGCGTAGGAAGTCCTCAGGGACAAGAAATGAAGAAGGAACTGAAAACTATAGATGCAAAAGTCTTAAATATTAGAAAATTGAACCAGCAATATATAAAAAGGATGCCACATCATAGCCAAGTGAGATTTATGTCAGTAATGCAAGACTTGTTTACCATTCAAAAATCGATCAGTGTAATTCACCATATTAAAAGAATAAAGGAGTAAAAACATCTCAATAAATGCAGAAAAAGCGCTTGAGAAAGTTCAAAATCCATTCAAAATAAAAACTCTCAGCCAACTTAGAAGGGAACTTTTTCAACCTGATAATAGATATCTATGAAAAACATATGAGTAGCGTCATACTTAATGGTGAAAGACTAAATGCTTTCCCCCTAAGATTGAGAATGAGGCAAGAATATCTGCTTTCGCTACTTCTATTCACCGTTATACTGGAGGTGCTGCGAAAAATAAAAGCCATACAGATTGAAACAGAAGAAATAAAACTCTTATTCTTGGTGATATGATTGTCTACATAGAAAACTATGGAATCTACAAAAACGCAACTGACTCAAAAGGAAGGAGTGAGGTTTAAAAATTGAGAACAAAGAAATTGGTAAACATGGGTAAAACTAAACATAGTAAGGAGAAAGACTGAAAATGAATGAGCTAAGAATCCAATTTAAGAAATTAGAATAAGAACAAATGAATAAAATTAATAGTAGAAGGAAAGAGTTAATAAAGAGCAAAAATTAAATAGAAATTAAAGATATGATAGGGTCATTAGAGGCAAAAGTTGTCTTTTTGACTAATAAAATAGACAAACTTCTGACAAGATTAATATTGAGAAAAGATAGAAAGCACAAATAAACAAGATTAGGAATGAAAATACAGTCGCTTCAGAAGTTAAATATAGTAAGAGGTTATTATGAACAATTTAATACTAATTCATTTGAAAACATAGATAAAACAGATAAATTCCTCGGAAAATATGTTATGGAAGTGAATGAAAGAAGAAATAGAGAACTTTCATTGTCTTCTAAACAATAAACATCATTAAAAAAGAATCTTTCTGCAAAGGTAACACCAGGCCCAGATAGTTATATAGACAATTCCTTCCAAGTATTAATGGAATAGGTAATGCTAATTAATATACACTCACTTTCCAAGTGAACTGAAAGGAAGGAAAGCTCCTTAACTCCTTTTCTCATGCGGTTCTCGCCTGATTTTAGGACAGTATGAGAAAGGAAAATTATGGGCCAATCTCATTTGTAAACATTGACACAAAAATCCAAAATGAGTCATTAGCAAACTGAATCCAGCAAGATATGGAAAAAATACATCATGACCAAATTTTCTTTAAGCCAAGAAAAAAAGAGTTTAGCATTAGGACATTTATTAATTTAAATCACTATATTAACAGATTAAAGAAGAAAACAACACAATCATCTCAATAGATAGAGAAAAATATTCATAAAATTCAACCCCTATCCATGATTAGGAAAAAGGAAATCTCTTAGCAAATAAAAATAGAAGGAAACTTCCTGGACCTGATACAGAGTACCAAAAAAAAATAATGCAGCAAACTTCATTTTTAATAGTGAAACATTAGAAACATTCTTTTAAATTCAGGAAGAAGACAAGGGTATATACTGCTAAACTCCTATTCAACGTTTTATTAAAAGTTATAGCAACAGTAGCAAAACAAGAGAAAAGAAGAGCTGTGGATTGGAAAATAAGAAACAACACTGCCACTATTCACAGATAATTGTTTACAGAAAAACCCAAGAGAATTTGCAAACTATTTGGAATAAGAAAGGCTACCGGATATAATATCAATATTCAAAACTTGATTGTGCTCTTAGACACCAGGAATGGAGAATTAGAACATAGAATTTTAAAAAATCACTTACAAAAGCAATAAAAACAAGTTATGGGGTGCTTAAATCAACCTTGTGCCTCGGATCTTTGGCTCGTGTCTCTCCTTTGGCTCATGTCTCTCCTCTGTCTAGAGTACGATCTCTTTTTTTTTTTTTTTTTCCGGTACGCGGGCCTCTCACTGTTGTGGCCTCTCCCGTTGCGGAGCACAGGCTCCGGACGCGCAGGCCCAGCGGCCATGGCTCACGGGCCCAGCCGCTCCGCGGCATGTGGGATCTTTCCGGACCAGGGCACGAACCCGTGTCCCCTGCATCGGCAGGCGGACTCTCAACCACTGCGCCACCAGCGAAGCCCTAGAATACTACCATTTTGACTTTCATAGATCAACATCCAATTCAGTTGAATGTTCAGGTGGACATTTCATAATATGTTCTTTAAGTACCTCAGTTACAAATGACTTTTTCCTCTGAAGTATTGTACCTTTACTAAAATACTGACCTTAAACTACCAGTAAATTGATTTATATAATTTGTCATCTTTCACTAGATCATAGTCTACTGGAAGGCAAGATAGGGATCATATACTGTTCTTTACATATGTCACAGAACATAGCACAAAGTCTTACACATAGTAGATCTTTAATAATGTTTATTGAATAAATTAATAGCTTCCTAAACAAACAATTAATTGACTTTACAGCTTATAAATCTGTCTCTGTTGTATTCACAAGTCCATTGTTTGATGTTTCCGGAGTTTCTGGACCAGTCAGGCTGATACCCAGCCCTTGTGATGCCCGCCAGTCTTGAGGCCCAGTCTATTGCCAGCTTTTCTTATTTCTCTCAGGAGGCACAGTGGGCATTTAGGTAAATTCCTGTTGACTATTAAAATTCAGTACCAGTAGAACCACTGGTTTAAGAAAAATTCCATTGCATTGGATGGAATAAAAACAAAAGAAATCAATGACACTCCCAAATCTGCTCTTCACTTAGCTACTTGATTTGAGGTGTGGCCCCAACTATTTTCTCCCTGCCTCGGGCATGATTATTCTATAGCCTATTTTGTTAACCATTCACTATTCTAGTCACAGATCGTTGGACTGGGCACCATCATAATTAACTGCAAGGCAGCCAGCTGTGCTGGCCCCAGTGAGCTCTGCTGCCTCTGAAGTGACTTGCTTGAACTCTGTCCAGTACAGGTGCTCAACACCCACTGTCACCAACCCAACACAATCAAATGCTGTCTTTGTGAAGAAAAAAGCTGAGAGGCAGAGTTCCAAGCAATATTTAGTGATAATCTTAGTTGCTTATTAAACTGGGAGCACGTCTCAAAGCTGAGTGAATTGGGGCCTGGAGTTTGTGTGAAACTGGTGGGGCCCTTTCCCATTCTGTGTTGTATTTTTGTGCAGTCTTAAACATACATGGCTGTCATTATTCAGTGATCAGCTCTTCCTTGTGACTCTGAAAAACCTGAGCAGCTGAATCCGTGCAAATGTTCAGCCCTCTTGCATTCTTTCCCCTTTAAATATCATCCACCTCCCCACCCCCCTCCCCACCTCCATCTTTCTCATAGTTTTGCCCTTGGCTCATTCATTATCTACTTCCACTGAAATATACTATCTCAGAAAACAGAAAGACCAAAGGTACCGCAGATTTTTATTTGGTTGATTTTCAGTGACATCATGAAAATCTTGGGATCTTTCCATCTCTCAGCTCTGACATTCTCAGTGTAAGCTTTGTCCTTAGGCTTGTAGCAAGATAGCTGCAACAGTTCCAAATATAGCAACACCTGGAAGATGTAGACAGACCATGTTTTTATATGCCTCTCTTTAAGAAATGAGCAAACTTTCCCCAAAAGCTGTATAGCAGTTGTCTCTTCAAATGTAATTGACCAGAATCAGGTCATGTAACCATTCCCAAGCGTGTCATCACCAAGGGAGTGGGATCCCCTTAGACCAATGGTTGTCACACTTTAGAGCGCATCAGAATCACTTGGAGGACTTACTTTAAAACACAAAGTGCTAGGCTGCACCCACAGAGTTTTTGATTCAGTAGGTCTGAGTGGGGACCAGGAATTTGCAATTCTAACATGCTTTTAGGTGATACTGATGCTGCTGAACTGGGGACCACACTTTGAGAACCACATGGCTACATGAGGCAGGGCTGGACCCCCGATCAAAATTGGGATTCTGTTAGGAAAGAAGAAGAAAGAACCAATACTGTGGTGTCAACCCAGAATGTCCACTAAAAATCAAACCTTGAAGCTTACTTCTACTTTTCCTGATTCTTAAAGGAGCAACAAGACACAGTGCAAGGCTGTAGATGGAGATGACAGGAACATCACCGTTCTCCTCTCCAAGTTCTCTAGTGTTCAAGGCTCATTCACCCTCCCCTTTAAAACTAGGCCACTATAATTTGAACTTGTACATTCCATGATTGCAAGTAGTCTAGTCTTTTACTGGGTTCTCTTCCCCATGTATTTTTTTTAATTGAAGTATAGTTGATTTACAATGCTGTGTTAGTTTCAAGTGTACAGCAAAGTGATTCCGTTATGCATATATATATATATATATATATATATATATATATATATATATTCTTTTTCAGATTCTTTTCCATTATAGGTTCTCATAAGGTACTGAGTATAGTTCCCTGTGCTATACAGTAGGTTCTCATTGTTTAGCTGTTTTATATATAGTAGTGTGTATATGTTAATCCTAAACTCCTAATTTATCTCCACCCCCCCTCACTATCCCCTTTGGTGACCATAAGTATGTTTTCTATGTCTGTGAGTCTGTTTCTGTTATGTAAATAAGTTCATTCGTATCAATTTTTTTACATTCCACATATAAGTGATATCATATGATATTTGACTTTCTCTGTCTGATTTATTTCACTTAGTATAATAATCTCTAGGTCTATCCATGTTGCTGCAAATGGCATTATTTCATTCTTTTTTATTGCTGAGTAGAATTCTATTGTGTGTGTGTATATATATATACATATATATGTATATATATGTGTGTATATATATATATATATATATATATATACACACCACATCTTCTTTATCCATTCATCTGTCGATATATGTGTAGATTGCTTCCATGTCTTGGCTATTGTAAATAGTGCTGCTATGAACATTGGGTTATATCTTTTTGAATTAGAGTTTTCTCCAGATATATCCCCAGGAGTAGGATTGCAGGATCATATGGTAACTCTATTTTCAGTTTTTAAGGAACCTCCATACCGTTCTCCACAGTGGCTGCACCAATTAACATTCCCACCAACAGTGTAGGAGGGTT
>NW_006779031.1:3208255-3243550 GCF_000442215.2 Lipotes vexillifer | reverse complement strand
CTACACCCTCTTCAGCATTTATTATTTGCAGAGTTTTTATTTTATTTTATCTTTTTATTTTATCTTGTATTGGAGCATAGTTGATTAACAATGTTGTGTTAGTTTCAGGTGTACAGCAAAGTGATTCAGTTATACATGTACATGTATCTATTCTTTTTCAAATTCTTTTCCCATTTAGGTTATTACAGGATATTGAGCAGTGTTCCCTGTGCTATACAGTAGGTCCTTGTTGGTTATCTTCTTTTTTTGAAACATCTTTATTGGAGTATAATTGCTTTACAATGGTGTGTTAGTTTCTGCTTTATAACAAAGTGAATCCGCTATACATATACATATATCCCCATATCTCTTCCCCCTTGCGTCTCCCTCCCTCTCACTCTCCCTATCCCACCCCTCTAGGTGGTCACAAAGCACCCAGCTGATCTCCCTGTGCTATGCGGCTGCTTCCCACTAGCTATCTACCTTACGTTTGGTAGTGTATATATGTCCATGCCACTCTCTCGCTTTGTCCCAGCTTACCCTCCCCGCTCCCCGTGTCCTCAAGTCCATTCTCTATGTCTGCGTCTTTATTCCTGTGCTGCCCCTAGGTTCTTCAGAACCATTTTTTTTCTTAGATTCCATATATATGTGTTAGCATATGGTATTTGTTTTTCTCTTTCTGACTTACTTCACTCTGTATGACAGACTCTAGGTCCATCCACCTCACTACAAATAATTCAATTTCATTTCTTTTTATGGCTGAGTAATATTCCATTGTATATATGTGCCACATCTTCTCTATCCATTCATCTGTCAATGGGCATTTAGGTTGCTTCCATGACCTGGCTATTGTAAATAGTGCTGCAGTGAACATTGGGGTGCATGTGTCTTTTTGAATTATGGTTTTCTCTGGGTGTATGCCCAGTAGTGGGATTGCTGGGTCATATGGTAATTCTATTTTTAGTTTTTTAAGGAACTTCCATACTGTTCTCTATAGTGGCTTACCAATTTACATTCCCAGCAACACTATAGGAGGGTTCCCTTTTCTCCACACCTTCTCCAGCATTTATTATTTGTAGACTTTTTGATAATAGCCATTCTGACTGGTGTGAAGTGATATCTTATTGTACTTTTGAATTGCATTTCTCTAATAATTAGCAATGTTGAGCATCTTTTCATGTGCCTCTTGGCCATCTGGATGTATTCTTTGGAGAAATGTCTATTTATGGCTTCTGCCCGTTTTTTTGTTGAGTTGTTTCTTTTTTTTTTTTTATATTGAGCCGCATGAGCTGTTTGTAAATTTGGGAGATTATTCCCTTGTCAGTCGCATCATTTACAAATACTTTCTTCCGTTCTGTGGGTTGTCTTTTTGTTTTGTTTATGGTTTCCTTTGCTGTGCAAAAGCTTTTGAGTTTAATTAGGTCCCATTTGTTTATTTTTGTTTTTATTTCCATTACTCTGGGAGACGAATCGAAAAAGATATTGCTGCAATTTATGTCAGAGAGTGTTCTGCCTATGTTTTCCTCTGGGAGTTTTATAGCGTCCAGTCTCACATTTAGGTCTTTAATCCATTTTGAGGTTGTTTTTACGCATGGTGTTAAAGAATGATCTTATTTCATTTTTTTACATGTAGCTGTCCAGTTTTCCCAGCACCATTTATTGGAGAGACTGTCTTTCCTCCATTTTATAGTCTTGCCTCCTTTGTCGTAGATTAGGTGACCATAGGTGCATGGGTTTATTTCAGGGCTTTCTATTCTGTTCCGTTGATCTATATTTCTGTTTTTGTGTCAGTACCATACTGTTTTGATGACTGTAGCTTCATAGTATAGTCTGAAGTCAGGGTGCCTGATTCCTTCAGCTCCATTTTTCTTTCTCCAGATTGCTTTGGCTATTCGGGGTCTTTTGTGCCTCCATACAAATTTTAAGATTTTTTGTTCTATATTTGCAGAGTTTTTAATGATGGCCATTCTGACCTGTGTGAGGTGATACTTCATTATTGTTTTGATTTGTATTTCTCTAATAATTAGTGATATTGAGCATCTTTTCATGTGCTTGTTGGCCATCTGTATGTCTTCTTTGGAGAAATGTCTATATAGGTCTTCTGCCCATTTTTTGATTGGGTTGTTTGTTTTTTGATATTAAGCTGTATGAGCTGTTTGTATATTTTGGAAATTAGTCCATCGTCAATCACATTGTTTGCAAATATTTTCTTCCAGTCAGTAGGTTGTCTTTTCATTTTGTTTATGGTTTCCTTTGCTCTGAAAAAGCCTTTAAATTTAATTAGGTCCCGTTTGTTTATTTTTGTCTTTATTTCCATTCCCCATGTATTTTTTTAATAAATTTATTTATTTATTTATTTATTTATGGCTGCATTGGATCTTCATTGCTGCGTGCGGGTTTTCTCTAATGGCAGCAAGCAGGGGCTGCTCTTCATTGCTGTGCACGGGCTTCTCATTGAGGTGTCTTCTCTTGTTGCGGAGCATGGGCTCTAGGTGCACAGGCTTCAGTAGTTGTGGCACGTGGGCTCAGTAGTTGTGGCTCGCGGGCTCTAGAGCACAGGCTCAGTAGTTGTGGTGCACGGGCTTAGTTGCCCTGTAGCATGTGGGATCTTCCCAGCCCAGGGCTCAAACCCCTGTCCTCTGCATTGGCAGGTGGATTCTTAACCACTGCGCCATCAGGGAAGTCCCCCCCTCCATGTATTTTTGAGAATCCTCATGGCATAGTGACAAATATGTCCTTGTTGTCACTAGTCACCTTAGACTTCTGTACTTTTAGGCCACCTTGGCCACCCTCCCGTATTGCTGGAGCTGAATCATTATCACAAGCCCTTCTTTTTATTGGAGGTTTGGAACAACAAGAAGAATTTTAGCAGGAGAAAAGCTCAAAATTGTGTTTTAGACCATGTGGCTTCTACAGTCCATTTGCCCTAGAATCAATATAACTGTGCCCAGGTGATCTCCTACTAGCCTTCTCTCTTATTAGCTGCCAGCCCACCACTGTGGGCCAGCCTACCTATCTTCACTGGGAATGACCTTGACTATATACTCTAGTCAAAGTCCCAATCCCCTCCCCCTGTACACCAGAAAAAAAAACTTTCCTATCATTATCAGAATCCTTAAAGAGATGCAAGCTTGTAATTAAGATAACTGATATCTTTTTACATTATTGAAATTGCTTATCCCCACATTCCCCCCCCCCCCCCGACTTCTCCATTCCAAAATTGGATTCTGGCTTTATATTTGCATAGATAAACTAATCATCTCTATTAACAATCTATTGCTGTGTAAGGAATCATCCCCCCAGTTTAGCAGCTTAAAACAAACAACATTATCTCACAGATTCTGTACATCAGGAATCCAGGCGTAGAGTAGGTGGATCCTTATGGTTTATAATCTCTCATGAAGTTGCAGTCAAGCTCTCAGCTGGCTCTCATCTGAAATCTTGCTTGGGGGAACATCTGCCTCTAAACTTATATGTTTGCTGGTTAGTTTCTCACTGGCAATTTCCTCACCATAGGCTCCCTTTGGTGTTCTCTTGACATGCAGCTGGCTTCCCCAGTGTGAGTGATTCGAGAAGTAAGTAGCAAGAGCAAGACAGAACCCAAGATGGAGGCCATTATATTTTATATCTTTATTTCAGAAATGACATACCAACATTTCTGCCATATTCTGTTGATCACACGGACCAACCCTAGTCTAACGTGGGAGAGTGTGTGAATTCACAAGGGTGTGAATATCAGGAGGCAGGAGTCACTGGGGTCATCGTGGAAGCTTGTGATCCAAATATTTGCCCCTAATGAGAACTGTGCATCCACTCATAGACAAACAGGAGAAAAGCTGCTTTCAACCTTAAAATGGCCATTTTCTCTCTTGTGGCCATCAAGATTTTCAAAATTAATAGGGTCCAGTGTTCAGAGCATTTAAACATATCTTATTATTTCTAATTCAAATATATTTGGTAAGAAATAGCCATAAAGCTGAAATAAAGGGAGGTTTGCCTTTAACTACCTACATCATTGTTTGAATATACATTTTTCCTGATCATATGGAAATCTAACTAAAGTACAGAAAAATTAATTCTAAGTACACTAGCAGCTAGAGACTGCCCCATATCTAATTATGTTTTAGTCATAATTACTTGCATTGATTTTCACTCTTTTTATTAGTCACATCCCCTTGAAGCCATAACCACTTGTCATATCATTTTCTGGCTGTTATCTTTGCCCTGGTGCCCAGGCTCTGTAGAGAGAAATGTGAAATCCTTTCTCTTCTCACTGGAGTCTATCAGAATCCATACTGCCACCACTATATACTTTTTGGAAATTAAAATCACTTTTTCTCATATATGACATAATTTAATCCTCACAACACCCTTGTAAAAATGTTTTTTTTTAATAATATTTATTTATTTATTTATTTTATTTATCTGGCTGTGCTGAGTCTTAGTTGCGGCAAGTGGGATCTTTGTTGCCGCGTGCAGGATCTTTAGTTGCGGCATGCATGTGGGATCTAGTTCCCTGACCAGGGATCAAACCCAGGCCACCTGCATGGGGAGCTTGGAGTCTTAACCACTGGACCACCAGGGAAGTCCCACCCTTGTAAAAATGTTGTTATCCCATTTTATAGATGAGGAAGCTGAAATTGGAGAGGTTAAGTAAGTTTCCTGAGATCATACACCTAGCACAGTAAGTGGCAGTGCCAGGATGTGAACCCAGATGCTCTGACCCTCAGGGAAAATTTTTTGAACAACTTTAAATTGAAATGAAACACCCATTTATAAAGGTGCGTAAATCATAAGTGTAAACCCTAGTAAATTTTGACAAAGTGAACACACCTGTGTAAGCAGATCCCAGATCAAGAAACAGAACTCAGCACCCAGAAAGCCCCTTTCTGCCTCCTTTTAGTCACCACTCCCCCAAGGGTAATCAGTACCTTGATTTCTAATGGCATAAATAAGTTTAGTCTTGTGGAATCATCTACTATGAATTATGTTGTATAGGGCTTCTTCCTTTGTGAGATTCACCCATGCTGTTGATTAGGGTTGTAGTTCATTCATTCTTATTGCTGTTATATCATGTGCTCCCTGCTATGATGCAATGAAAAGGGCACTTCACATCTGTGATATTCTTCTAAAAAATTCATAAGCTTAGTGTAATCGTGAGAAAACATTGGCAAACCCAAATTGAGGGATGCTGTACAAAATCCATGACCTGTACTCTTCAAAACCCTCAAGGTCATGAAAAACAAGGAAATACAGAGAAACTGTCACAGTCTGGAGGAGACTAAAGAGACATGACAGTTCAGTGCCGTATGCTGTCCTGTATTGGCTCCTGGAACAGAAAAAGAACATGAGTGGAAAAATTGGCGAAATCCAAGTAAAATCTGTAGTAGGGTTAATAGTACAGTACCATCGATAGTTTCTTAGTTTTGACAAGTGCACCATGGTTCATGGAAAGTGTTTATTGGAAGCTGGTTGAAGAGTATATGAAGGGAAAAAAGAATACATGGAAACTCTCTGTACTATATTAACAACTTTTCTGTAAATCTAAAATTATTCCCAAATAAAAAAATTTAAAAATGGAAAATTTGAGTAACAGTTTTACCTGAGATGTACAAATGGCTAACAAACACCTGAAAAGATGCTCAAACTCATTAGCCGTTGCTGGTGGGAATGTAAAATGGTATGGCTGCTGTGGAAAACTGTTTGGCAGTTTCTCAGGGAGTTACACATGAAATTACCCTATGACCCAGCAATTCCACTGCCCAACAATATTTGATTGGGGTAATGTGAAGTGTTATGACTAATTTTATTTTGACCTTCCACAGTTAGACTTATGGATTTGACAAAGATCAGCATACAGATGCCAAGTAAAGCCATTGGAGTAGAGAAGTTCCCCCAGCTTTCTGGCTTTAGTAACAGGGTGGATGAGAGTTCCGCCTATTAAGATGGGGAAGGCTGGAGAAAGAATAGGCTTTGGGATAGAATGCAATTCAGGAATTTTCTTTGGGGTCGTTAAGTTGGAGATAGCTGTAAAGGAATGTTAAATGCACAGTTAGACATATGAAACTGGAGAGGTCTGGTTGTAAATATCATTTTGGGCGTAAAGTTGTATCAGTCTTTATTAAGCACACACTGTCCAGGACATCTTCTATTTGCTGTGGCTGCTCTAGAGAGGTGATTTTCTGGGTCCATGAAGGTCAGTTTAAGGGTTCTTTTTGTCTTCCGTACGGACTATTCAGATGGCATCGTCTGCTACATGAACTACAGTGTCATTGTCACTTCATCTGAGATGACTGCTTTCTGAAGGCATTTTCAACCTGCTAATAATGGTTATTCTCCATCAGAGTGCTCAGTCTGTCTGGGGGAAGAATTTTGCTGACTGCAATTTGAAGTTGCCATTAATTTTAAGGCGAGTGTAGATAAGCTCACATGGGGGTGGGGCTCAGCTTGAGGGTTGACTTCCTACTCCCGGATATTGTAGGTGGACCTCACAGTCATGTGGGCAGTGCCCCCTTTTAGGCAAATCCATCACCAGCGCAGTCCCTCCAACAGGGCAAAATATAGAATCTTATAGAAGAGTGGCTCTTCAGTTCTCAGACCCTCTTTATAGAATGGAATGGTTCCTGGTGTCATAACCAGTCTTAGTTGTCTCAGACAGGTGAGGCTGGGAAAGACTGTCTTATTCCTGAAACAGAGGTCTGGTAGGGGAGCTGAACAAAGTGGTCAAAAGCAGCTGGCTTAGGAGAGGAGTGAAACTAAACACTGCATATGATCCTGGGTTGAAAGAAAATTGCTATAAAGAATATCATTGATAACATTTGAATATGGGCTGTCTGTATGCTAGATAATAATGCTGTATCAATGCTAAACCTCCCACACCTAATAATTTAGCTATATTTATCCAAGAGAATGTACCTGTTCCCAGGAGATTTACAGGGAAGTGTCTAGGGTCAAAAGTTCAGGATATCGGCAACTTACTCCTAAATAGCCCGGCAAAAGCAACAATAATAATGATAACAATATGCGCATGTGTATGCACGTGTGGAAAGAGAGAGACGGAGGGAGAGGTGTGGGATGTCAAGTGTGGCCAAATGTTAACCATTAAATCTACATGAAGGGTATAAGTTCACTACACTATACTTTGAATTCTTCTGTAAGTTTGAAAGTTTTTTCAAAGTAAAATGTTGGAGGCTTACCATTGAATATATTTGCTATAAAGTTTTTTGGAGGTACTCTTCATAAAATTAAGGTAGTTTCCTCTGTTCCTAGGGTACTAGAAGAGGTTTTTCCTTTCTTAAACTGTGACTAATTTTCCTTTAAAAAAAAAAAAAACAAAACTGTTACTGGGTATTAGATTTCATCAAACGGTTTTTCTGCACCTATTACAAAAATCATTTTATTTTACTTTTAAATTCTGCAAATATGGTGAATTATATCAATTGAATTTGCATATTAAATGATTTTTGCCTTCTTTGAAAAAAAAAAAAGAGAGAGAAAGCTGGTCTAGGTAGCCAGGAAACCTAGGTTCAGGGAGGAAAGAAGAGTCCGATAAAAACGTGGAGGGGTCTGGGGTAACTGCTCAGAGTAGGTGTTCTCTGCTTTTTGGTCTTGATATGTCAGGAGTGAGCTCAGTGTGATCGAGCAAACCTGAGGCATCTCAGAATTGAATCGCTTGTGAGGGTGCAGTTTGGCTGACTGTCTCACAGTTCTGCTAGTGAGCATGGAAACTGATATATTGATACTTTTCCAAATTCCCTTCCAGAAAGATATTATCGGGAAAGCTAACTTGTCCAGACCTTGTGTGTGTGTGTGCGTGCGTGCGCATCTCTGTGTTTTTATTTTTTCCCAGCTTTATTGAGGTATAATTGACAGATAAAAATAGCACATATATAAGGTGTACAACATGATGTTTTGATATACTTACATATTGCAAAATGAGTACCACTGTCAAGCTAATTAACACATCTATCACTTCACCATTTTGGGGGTGCAGTAAGAACACTTAATGTCTACTCTTTTGGCAAATTTGAAGTATACCATGCAGTATTATTAACTATACCTTTGTTTAAATGTAATTCCATTTCTCTTTGTTAATATATGTAATACACACACACGCAACTCAAAGCACAAACTCTCCCTGGGTATACAAATTTTTGAATTATCTCCCTAGAGGTGGCCATTGAAGCCTAGAGAGAGTATAAAGCGCAAAAATCAAGGAACCTGCAGTAGAATCCCAGAGGGTCCAATAGCAAGGAGTAGCCAATAAAGGAGGCCAAGAAAGAATCCTAAAGAGGTATGGAGAGAGTTGACAACTTTCCTAAGAGAAGAAAATGCTTCAAGGAGAAGGGAGTGGCCTACAGTCTAGAGCTGTCTTGACCAATATGGTAGCCACTGGCCATAAGTGGATATTTAAATTTAAATTAAATAAAATTAAGAATTCAGTCATTAGTCACAATAGCCACATTTCAAGTGCTCAGGAGCCATGTGGGCTTAGTGGCTAGTGTATTGGAGAGCAGGAATATATAACATTTTCATCACTGCAGAAACTTCTGTTGGATGGCATTGGACTGAAAAATCAAGTAAGTTAAGGACCATAAAGTGTCCATAAAGTGGAACTCAGTGATGGGGAGGTCATTGGTAATCTTGATGAGAGCAGTTTCAGTAGAGTTGATGCGAGCAAAGGCCAGAGTGAGAAGTCAGTGGAGCTGAGGAGATGGCGGTAACAAGATTAGACAGCTTCTTCAAGAAGTGGGTGGAGTGGAAACCAGATCTGGTGTAATGACTGAAAAAGGAGGCTTGGTTGGGGAGATTGTCAGTTTAGGTGAGAGAGTAAATAATCCTTAAAGCAAGGTTCCTGAGAAGCTAGAGAGGCTGGGACTCAGAGCTTGGGTGGCAGGACTGGCTTTATCTTCTTCCATTTTAATAGGAGAGAAGGACAGGCAGAACTACAGGTAAGTCTGGAGATTTGGAGGCAGGAAGTTTAGGGAATTTCTATCTGAAGCTTTCAATTTTTTTATGTGAATTTGAATGTGAGTTCATTTGCTGGGAGTGAAGGGTGAGGTGACTATACGACAAGGGGGTATGAAGAGGATGAAGGCTTAACATTACTTCTGTGGAAAGGAGGAGAGAGAGCATTGTCTAGAGACTTGGTTCTCAAACATCAATGTGTATCAGAATGCCCTGGAGGGCTTGTTAAACAGCACTGAGTGCTGGTTCCCACAATGCCAGGGGTTCTGATTCAGTAGGTCTGAGGTGAGCTGAGAATTTGCATTTCTAGTACGCTTCCAGATGGTGCTGATACTGCTGTTTCAAGGGCCACACTTTGAGAACCACTGGGTTTGCTAAACAACACTGACATCAGAAACCATAAATATCGATGGTGTTGGTAGGGCAGAGTGTGAGGACAGTCAGGAAGGTTTTCTTTTGTGTGTGTGTGTTGGGTTTTTTTTTACATCTTTATTGGAGTATAATTGCTTTACAATGGTGTGTTAGTTTCTGCTGTATAACAGAGTGAATCAGCTATATGTATACATATATCCCCAGGAAGGGTTTCAATTGTGGAGAATGTCAGAGAGCTGACTAGAGGAACAATTGTAAGAGTGTTGGTAGAACAGGATATTAAATTAGAAGTTTTGACCAAGGCATCAAGATACAATAGATATTGAAGTGATTAGTGAGACAGGCTACCTTGTTTGAATTTTAAAATAGAGAACCAATAACTGACTTCAAAACTCTTAAACCCTTCACCCATAGTAAGGATATAGAAGGATCTGGATGTTGGAGATTAGGCGAGGATTTGCAAGGAAGATTCCTTTCAAGAGGGCTGTGCTGTGAGCTCCCCTCCCCACGGAGGGGTAGAGGGTACTTCTTCTCCCTCTACATCAAGTCAGGAGAGAGGAATTTCAAGAGATTACTTAGAGAGCTTGGTATGTGTCCCCTGCAGTGAGGGAGACAGGATGAAATGGTGTCTGACTCTCACCTGGAAAATGTAAGAGGCTGGCCAGTGCTGTAATGGCAAGAGAGAAAGCCAATTGCTGCTGTGTTGGGGTATACCTGCAGTCCCCGAGGCTGTCAGAGCAAGGCATTTGTGACTGTACTCCAGGGATCAGACGAGGGCCACACTCGCATGAGAGATCTGCAGGCTAGAGGTCCTCTGCAATGCGGGGTCTCGCAAGCATCCATGAAATCACAGAAGCATCCAGGAAAGAGTCAGTTTTAAACACCTGCTGGTGAAAAGACAGTTTTCAACAGCAGCAGTCAGGAAGGCACTTCCCTGTCTCCCTTACCTCTTTTTCATCTCCTTGCTTTGCTTCTGAACTAATGTCGCCAGATATAGCAAATAAAAATGCGGGATGCCCAATTAAATATGAATTTGAAATAAACAGTGCATACCTTTTTATTCCGTGACTTCTATTAGTACCATGACTTCTGTTAGTCCAACTTATTGATTACATTTGTATATGCAAAAGAAATAAGTCTGGAAGCATGTATACCAAACTGCTAACAGTACTTATTTATGGTACCATAGTGAACTTTTATTTGCAAATCTCTTCAATTTTGTTTGAGTTATTATAAATATGAATCACTTTGATAATCAAAATCAATAAATATCTTTTAAAACCTTTGCTTTTCACTTAGTATTTTGAGAATATCTTTACATGTTCATATTCTTCTCAAAAGTGTTTTCCAATGGCTGTTTAATTGATCTCATTGTATGGCTGTAATATCAAGCATTCAAGACCCCAATTCAGGTTGTATTATATTTTATTAATATGAATAATATTGCAATGAAATCCTTGTAGTTTAATCTTGTACACGTCTTTAATTATTACCTTAGGATATGTTCCTAGAGATGGAATTACTGAACCCAAGAGTTACTGTGTTTTTTTTCTTTTCTAACATCTTTATTAGAGTATAATTGCTTTACAATGGTGTGTCAGTTTCTGCCGTATAACAAAGTGAATCAGCTATATGTATACATATATCCCCATATCCCCTCCCTCTTGTGTCTCCCTCCCACCCTCCCTATCCCACCCCTCTAGGTGGTCACAAAGCACGGAGCTGATCTCCCTGTGCTATGCGGCTGCCTCCCACTAGCTAGCTATTTTACATTTGGTTGTGTATATATGTCAGTGCTACTCTCTCACTTCGTCTCAGCTTACCCTTCCCCCTCCCCATGTTCTCAAGTCCATTCTCTGTGTCTACATCTTTATTCCTATCCTTTGAACCTGTCTTAGGTTCATCAGAACCATTTTTTTCTTTTTCTTTTTTAGAGTCCGTATATATGTGTTAGCATACGGTATTTGTTTTTCTCTTTCTGACTTACTTCACTCTGTATGACAGACAGACTCTAGGTCCATCCACCTCACTACAAATAACTCAGTTTCGTTTCTCTTTATGACTGAGTAATATTCCATTGTATATATGTGTCACATCTTCTTTATCCATTCATCTGTCAGTGGACACTTAGGTTGCTTCCATGTCCTGGCTATTGTAAATAGTGCTGCAGTGAACACTGTGGTACATGACTCTTTTTGAATTATGGTTTTCTCAGGGTATATGCCCAGTAGTGGGATTGCTGGGTCATACGGTAGTTCTATTTTTAGTTTTTTAAGGAACCTCCATACTGTTCTCCATAGTGGCTGTATCAATTTACATTCCCACCAACAGTGCAAGAGGGTTCCCTTTTCTTCACACCCTCTCCAGCATTTATCGTTTGTAGATTTTTTTGGTGATGGCCATTCTGATTGGTGTGAGGTGATCCCTCATTGTAGTTTTGATTTGCATTTCTCTAATGATTAGTGATGTTGAGCATCCTTTCATGTGTTTGTTGGCAATCTGTATATCTTCTTTGGAGCTTTGAAACTTGACAGACTTCCCTCTTGAAAGGCTGTTTGTCTACCTACACCAACTCTACTGCATGTAATTATCAATATGTATCTCATTGTTTTGATTGTATTTTTAAATTATTAGTTACAATGATATTTTTAAGTGTTTTTTGGCCATTTGTATTTTCATATTAGTCTGATGGATCTAACAGATGGATATTACATTAGTGGGTGCTCGCAGGGTTTTTCTGTACATCATGTTGACGTTTGTCAACTCCAGCACCCTGTAACACACAGACCCATACACGCACAACCATTCTGTGCATTACACAGTCAATAAATGCTGGTTGAATGCATGAGTATATGCATGAATTATTTAAAGAATCTGGCCACAGGAAACCCTTTTTGGTTATTTTACTATTGACTTTTTCATGATTTATTCACTCAACAGACAGTTATGGAGTGCCTCCTGTGTACATGGCTCAATGCTATGCCATTAAAAATTAATAGTAAGCATTGGGAATAATTTCAATCAATAAAATACAACTAGTGAATCATAAATATTCCAGGAATATCTCAGCTATATAGCACCTTCAGAGGAATGAGCCCGTGTGAATTGGCAAATATTCTAGGTACTTTGAGATTTATACACTAACTTTAAAATTGTAAATGGCTGTTGATGAAAATATTTCTACAAGGTACTATATGTGTCTGTGCTTTTTAAAATATGGTGCTCCATAGATGTAACTATAAGTGGATGGGATGCAGGGATGCATGAATGAGTTTGTTACTCTGCTCTGTATGTGGCAAATATCTTCTTCACTCTGTGAAACGTTATTGATTGGGATGCCCTGAGAAACTTGTGGGTGTCACTACTTCTCACTTGTGATCTTCTGTTGCTGCCCCTGCCACCATCACCATAGCCTCTGCATCCGTCCCTACTTCTAATCCCTGCTGTTTCTGCTGTCAGTGAGTCTGCCCATTTTTGTTTCTTTCTTCTGTTCTTTCTCCAATGCCTCTTGGCTTTCAAGTGTGAAAAACAACCATATATACATATATATATATAAAATCTCCAGCTATTAATTGTGTCGCTCTCCTTTTGGGTTGCAGCCCAAGTAGTCACCTCACACTTGGAGTAATTCTGTCCCTTTTGGCCATGTTGTTTGATTCAGGATGCCAAAGGGTACCTTTTTCACTATAAAAATGTTTTTGAGCTCCTTCCTGAGGGTTCTAGAAGTCCAGGTGCTAGACAACAATTGTACTGTAGTATTGCTGGCATCATATGAATGTGACGTTTTAGACAAGGGGACCCCAGCCATGAGTCTGGTCCCACTGATAGCTCTTAAAGGCTGATAGATTTTCAAGCCAGTTCTTCTATCATACTGTTGATAGGATTTTCTGCAGAAAGTCATTTCTGACGTCCCCTAATTCATGTTCTTTAGAGATCTTCTCATCAATATCTAAACTCAGCCCCACGGAGGGATGGGAGGTTTCCCCAGTCCCCATCCTGCTATGGTGGTTATAAGCTTCCAGGGAAATGACTCCTCGATCTTCAGCACACGTTTGGAGTCCCCTTTCTTAGGCACATGAGGAGCCTGCATTTTCTCATCCGTAAAGGAGTCCTGAACCTGAAGTTGTAACGAGGAAGAGAGAAGAGAACCACAATAATGTCTTAGGTAGGTTCAGACAGCGCCGACGTGAGTGGGAAGGAAAACGGTATTGTTAGAAGAAAATCCTCCAGTTTTAGGGTCCTGGTGCCTATGACTGGAAATTCTGACAAAGGACATTCAAGCACGGTAGATTCTTAATAGAGCGTCTCGCTTGTGCCACCTTTAACAGCCCTTCGGTGTTCTTGAAGCACCTCTTTCTTCTGCCAGTGTACTGTGAGGACGTGGGGCAGGGGAGGGCGAACGATTCAGGGGCAGCCGTGGAGGCCGCTGTGGGAAAAGGGCCAGGGCCGAGGGGAGTGGGAAGAGGCAGAGGGAGAGGAGGGAGGGGCGGGGCCTGCTCCAGCCTGAGCGCCGCGGGCGGGGCGCGGTGCAGTGGTCGCGGAGATGAACAGGAAGTGCTTTCTGTCAGCAGCCGCCACCACCACCACCACCGCAGCAAAGCGTAGTCTCTCCTTACAGATGATTCCACCTGCCTTTGACACCGGGAGCCACACACCCCAGCCGGCTCGCCGGTGTTTCATTGAAATGGCCGCCTGTGTGGAGTTCAGAGGGGAAAATAATGAAGTAGGTTTTCCTCTTCCCTTTCTACAGTAGCCTCGTGAGAGTATACATTTGATAAGGGCCAAAGTCTGTTTGTGAAAAGGAACCTCTGAGGGGAGATACGGCACCTAAGACCAAAGACCTTAATTTTGCCTCAAATTTTGGCTCTACTGTTTCTATAGAGACCAAAGGGAAGCTTTGGCTCCCCCATTCAGCTATTAAAGTTTAGTGCATTGAAAACTGTCTTCATGCTGTGATACCCTTTCAGGGAGGAAAATAGGGTCTGAACTAATCCATGAAAGTTGTCATGCTATGAACTAGTAGTCAAGCTTTTGCCTTTCAATTGAACCTAAAACTATACTGTACTTCACACTTGATTGGTCCTTCAGATGGAAGGATTCAGTATCCCTGCTGGAAATCAGCTCATCTTCTTCACACAGTGCTGTTGAACGTGGCAAGAACTTATTTCTGAGGCATAGTTACCAGCTCTAACATATGAAAAGTCGTAAGGTTATTTAATTTTTTCCTTTTCTTAAATCCTGGTCAAACTGTTTAAAGTGCTGACTTTTATTTCCCCCTCTGACAAGCTTGTTTACCAGACTGTGTCTCCATTCTTGGGCTTGCTGTTTGTCAGTAGATGTTGGGACCTATACATGCCTCACCAGCCTTTCTTTCCTCAGGATGATAGACAGACATACAGCATAAATGTATTGAAGACACAAAATATCTTCTGAATGCAGCCGTCAGCAAGCCATTGAATGTCCTGTAGCAAAGGTAACGGGTCACTTATTTACCATGAAGACTGGGACAAGAACTCGAGGAATCTGAGCGGTGCTATGCCGATTGTCTAAGGGAAAGGACGCTTTTCCTTTCCCACTCAAAGAGTTAGCTTTGTTTGTTTGCACATGTTTTAGATCAATAACTGGTAAGAGTAAAGGCAGAACAAAAGCTCTAATAACCATGAGCCATCTGCAGTGTGAATCGACATTTCCCAAGTTAAACACTACTGTCTTGTGAATGAATACATAGAGTGTATATGATTTTTTTTTTTAATCGAAAAAAAAAATGCCTTGATCTAGCTACACCAAAAGGGGGCACCAGGGTATTAAAGAAGTTATCATGTTTTCGGAGGCTATAAATGAAATTAAGTGAAGTTTGGAGAGGTTTTTAGTATAATTAATATGTACACGAGTTTTAAAACTTGTTATTCTAAAAAGTCGGTTGGGTGGTTTCAAGAATTTTGGTAAGAACGTTTTGTTATCTCAGTGGAATTTTCTGTTGGTTTAGGGTGATTTCTTTGGAGTTTGATGGCATAAAGGAACATATTTTACTTGATGAGAACTAATATAAAGAAAAATCGCGTATATGTCTCCGTAGAATTCTATGGGTATTAATACTCTTGGTATTTTTCATTGAAATTTTGCTATATTGTCTTTAAAATAGAAGTTTGCCTCTTCTTTGTTGTCTAAGACACTTAGTAAATCTAAGAGTATTTGTTTTTATGTATCTGTGTCTAGGTGGAAAATATTCAGCATTCTGTATTGGCTTTTCTGAGAGAAGGATGCAGAAATCAGGGACCTGGGGGTTATGTCAAATAGTCACTAATTTAGAGATTGAGTACCATTGCTCCCAGAATCCAGAAGGAATAAGTAAAGAGAATAGAAAGCATTTTGTGGAAAGATTTTCAAACTGTACATTTTGGTTAATCCGGGGTTCTTTTTGTGATTCCAGTGAAAAGAATCTAGTGGAGCAAAATAGAGAGATGAAATGTTCTTAATGAGGTTATAAATATATACAGTGCAACTAGATGCCTCTTCTGCTTTAATGTCACCTATGAGGAGTAAAAACCAGTTCGATTTCTAATTTTGTTAGTGATAAAGTGCTATTTATGTTGTCTTCCCCATCACCCTGATCCCGTATCCTTTTCCCTCCCCCACGTGAAATAGAGACCTTTTATATGTAATCAAATCTGAACTGGTTGGTTAGCTAATAATTCCTCTTAAAAATGGAAATCAGTGGCTGCATGATCGTGTTTTCTCTGTATATCTCTACCGTTTCTAAAGATGGCTGCAATCTAAACAAAGTGGGTTGTCTTTTCACAGACAGTTTCTCCTTTTATTCTTAGATGTCCAGTCAGAGCTTCTTAAAAAAAGATAAGATGATAAATTTAGTTGACATCATGTTTTATAGTTTGATTTTTACCCAGCCTTTGGTCTTGCCCATTATTTTATACTTTGTGATGATTTATGGAATCACATATTATGCAATGCAAGGCAGTTTACAAGCTGCTATTACATCCCTGCAACTTTTTTGAAATATATGACTAATTAGTATATCGTTTAACTGGGAGAATTAGATTAAAAAAACAAATGTCTTTCAGGTTTATTTGAAACATATGGACTTTATTCAACTGAAGTAAATATTCAGGTACAATAAATTATTATGTGTAGTGCTGGTTGATAGCTGTAAATTTATTTTAAAATATGGCAATACTAAAAAAAAGTTATAGCCACCAAAAAGTATGGCAATACTGAGAAGTTTTTATGACTCTTGTTTATTTGACATAAAACAGAATAGGATTATTGAATTTCATGTCTTTTTATTATCAACAGTGTAGTGATTAGCATGTACAGAAATGTCCACTTAAAGGCAGGGAAAGAAAGTTACTGTCGATTTCTGTTTGTTGGGGTTCTCCCCACATGTACTATAGAGGATGTTTGGCTTGATCGTGAAATATTTAAAATGTGATCAACAAACACTGCTCCCTCTAACTGGGTATTTTCAAAGTTGCATTTTTAAAAATAGTAGCTGTTTAGTTAATAATAATTGCATTATTTTACGTCTGCTTGAAGGAATTAATGGTCCTTAGTGGCACTGAAAAAGAAAAATCCTGTTTTCAGAGTAATGCTCTGTAACTTGCTTATATATAAAATATTGTATAGATATATAGATAGATATTCATATAAACATTTTATTTCTCTGTGTGCTCTTCAGGAGGTCCCGCCACTTTGACAAAGGGTTGATATGACTGGCTAAATCAGTTGTTACACATTTTTGGAATAACAGAAAACCAGACAAGCCAAGATCTAAAAATGCAGTTAATCATGATGCTGATGACCAGTGTTTTGCGGCCTCAGTCTGTGCTTTAGGAGATCTTGTGTTGGGTTTCAGTATTGTTCCATTTTGGAGAAATACGCATATGGTGGTATTTGCATAAGGTCAGAACAGGCAAAATAATAAGAAGTAGGTCCGTTTTTCATCTGTGCTTTTTAGTTCTTTTGCCTAGCATTTCTTATGACAAGATTTCACATCAGTAAGCCATAAAGAATTTTTCTTGCCTTATTTTTTTTCCAAAAAGTCAGTTTATTAATGCTTAAAAATTTGTCCATCCACATGCTCAATGGCTTATTATTGTGGTGTTTTCGAGTCACCTCTCCATGGAAGCAAATTAGTGGCCAAGTAGAGCTTATGAAAGAACCTGAAACACAGAAAGGTCTCCAAAGGAGCTATTCTCCTTCAGGGAAGCTATCTCCGGATTAAAAAAAAAAGAATCAAAATCACAGCTGAAAGGGTCCCTGATCTGTTCCCTGGCATGATGTGTTTGTTGAAAACTCTGTATAGAGCGGTTTCACGTTAGATAGGTAGTTGCTTTTTACAGATCGATTGCCTACTTGGGCACAATCTGTGGGAGTTTTCAGTCACAAGTTTGGGTTTTTTTTCCATAATCCAGCTCGATTCCTGCATGTGGAGTGAAAGGGAGATTTTGGCCTCTGATTTTAAAGACAGGAAAGAAGTACAGAAAACCTGATGGAATTCAGGGGAAGAGAGTGTTCAAGGCAAGTAATCAAAAGGCAAAAGTTTCCTTTCAAATGAAGTTCTACCTTATTCTGAAATCTTTCGTAAGATTCTATAAGAATCTTACCAAAAAGAGCTAGTTTCAGAGACTGAAAAATATGCGTCCTGCCCAGCTTCTTGCAGCACCTTCTACAAGTTGGGTTTTGATGTTTGAGGCAGTAAACTAAAACCTCAGAACAAAATTTGATCCCAAAGAAAACAGATGGAGCTACATGTTGTTTCTCTAAAAGAGACAAGCGGAATAGCTGAGGTAAACTTGAGGACTGACTTGACTTGTCATTCGGCAGAGCTACAGTCTCTAAATTCACAATGGACTTTCCAGCTTAACTGGCCTTAATGCAGCTGTTTATTAGAAATTGCAGTGTTATGTGCCAGTGTTGGTTGAGTGATGTGATTAGCGGTGGGATGACCAGAATGAAATTAAAGAGGTGTTCCAAACTTCACAATTTCAAACATTTCCCCGAACTGATGTGGAGACAATACCAATCTCTCTATTTATAAAATTGAATTCTCTCAGTTTGAATAGTGAGAACAAAGGTGCTAATCTGTAGTTCTGAGAAAGGCCAATTATGCCCTCTGCATCAGACAGGGTCTGATATGATTCTAAATAATTGCCAAATCAGATGCACATGAATGTAGTTTTATTATTTGTTCAAAACCCATTAACCCAGTGTTTATGTCTGTCATGTGGAATTGGGTGCATTTGCAATGAGTTCACCTATATAGAAATGCTCCACCTCAAGTTGCAAAAACGTGAAGAGACATTGAGGATCTGTTTGAAGCCATTGGGACTGTTCTGAATTAGAATGAGCTGGTTAGGCAAAGCAGCCAAAGCTGGAGTATCTCAGGAGTCCCACCCTTTGTAGTTTAAAAATACTTTTCTTAATCATTTTCACATTTTTAATTTCATTAGATTCCTTATCCCGCTCTGAGAAAATAGATATTTAACCCCATTTTCCAGGTGAGAAAACTGAGGCCCCGAGAAGAAGTCACGAGACTTTCACAAAATCAGGTGGCCAGTTAGCAGCGAAACCCCAGTCAGCGTGACTTTGTTAAAACGAGCATGATACATTGGCAGCCTGCAGACTTCTGCAGTGGGCTCACTGCCCTTGCATATTTGGCCCTTGCATGGTGTTAAATACATGTTTTTAAATTAGTTGCTAACATTAAAAAATTGAGAGAGATTTCACTTTATTAAAAATCAAGATTTCTGGATTGGGGGGAGAAGAAGCAAAAGATTTGGCAACCCTGGACCATTTCTCCAAGACAAGCCCTCACTAGGACTGAGCTGTGGCTCCCCTGCCCCACAACGCAGGCCTTCTCCACTTTGCCAGCCTCTGCCAGGCCCGGCTGGTTACTTGTCTAGGTCTTGTGAATATTTGAGCTCTAAATGCCCCCACACTAAGCCATTGATTAGCAATCTTTCTTGAGTATGAGGTTGCATTTTAAACTGAAAAAAAAATTGGCAACCTCTGCTTTAGATCTCTGTCTTCCTTACCAGGTACAGATATCTTCAAGGCCAAGTATGGAGTGTCATTCCTCTTGGAGCCTCCCCAGATCCTAGCACGATGACCAGCACACGATGTGCTCTCAGGAAGTTGCTAGGGTGGGGAGGGCATGATAGCTGTCCTATCACTAGAGTTTTCACCATACTGACCTGTAGAGAAGTTCTGTAAATCGGGTTTTGAGAAGGGAATCAAGTCCATTAGACTTGAGAATTGCAAATCCTCCTCCTAACTGGACAGAAACTCAAAAACTGCATTTTGCTCATTTGATCTGGAGGCTACATCTGCAAGATCCCAGACAACTCTATGGATAAAATGTATCGTTGAGATGATGCTCTGGATTTGTGTAGATGTTTCCGGTTGTGTAGACACAACCTCTATGGACTGACTACTCCAACCTGGGCCCGTTACTCAGAGTATGGGCCGGTCACATGAGGTGACTGCTTCCTTGTGACCATGGCCTGAAAAGTGCCATTTTCAATTTTCCAAGCTTTTCCCTCAGAAATAATTTAATAATTTAAAGATGCCAGTCAGCACAATGCCATGTCTGTGTTTTGGGGGTGGAGAGGTAGGGGTTGTAGAATGTCTTTATGTACAGTAGCCTTTCCCCTCTGAACTTTTCCAGCAGTTATGATCTGTATTATTTCTGGGGTATTCACATTCACAGAATTAGAGAATGTTAACTGGTGTCATGTTTTGGATACAAAATGGCAGCCCAGAGAGACTTGTCCAAGTCATCTGGTTCCCGATTTGTGGATTCCATTTGTCTTCACTAGATGACAAATCTCCCTGAGGGCAACGACTGGGCATTAGTCATCTTTGTGCCCTTCCCAGCACATGGTATAGTGCATCTTGCGTGTAGTTGGCACTGAGTCAACTTGAGTTCTCATGAAAGCCATGACATTTTCAGACTGACTTGGGATATAGAGGCCATGATGATTTCCTTGTCAGGCTTGCGTTTTAGGACAGGAGACCCTCAGTATGGCTGCGCACTAGGATTTTCAAGTGAGCTCAAGCCAAGCATTTGGTGGCAAGTAAAATGGCCACTGAAGGCATGCTTTTGAAAAGGATTTGATTCTATTTTTTAAGAGCTTTTTTGGAGGAGTACAGGAGACAGAAATTTGTGTGTTTTTTTTCTGTTATTAGTTATCCAATAGATATTCCTTTAAAAAATACTACACACAAAATTTGAAGGCTGCAAACTGATCTGACTCATTAGATTTAATGAAATCCAAGAGAAAGTACTTCCTGAATCCCGAGGCCTTTTGTATTATCCTTTACCTAATTCTTTACAAGTGATTTTTCAGCTAGAAACTGCCAGAAATAGGCCCATCTGCAGAAACTGAGCACATTTTCCTCCACAATATGACAATGCTATCTGACAGCTATTAGAACTTGAAATTCAGGGGCTTGCGAAGTACACTTCTTCAAGTGTAGCTCGTTTCCAATAAAAGCATTCTGTGTTCTGTTTATTTCACTTCATTGAAATTCATTAAAATTTTCTCTTCCATGGAAACACTTCTGTGTTTCTATAATCATTATGTATGTGCTTTCTGGCCTTATACTTTAATTTGTTTTATTTCCATAAGATCTTTTTAAAATTTAATATTGAGACAACAGAAACATGGCATGTATAAATGTTGTTTTGTTTCTTAAAAGTATTATAAAACCATTCAATTTTTATTCTCCATCACATTTGGGTTTTGGAGGTTCCCTCTCCAAATTCTGTTCCCAGTAGGAGTTGCTGAGAGATGCTGAAAACGGCGACTCAGTGCTATGGTATACACGTACAAGTTGACTAACTTCCAAAATGGCAGCAATCCCAAGAGTCCAGAAAGTTCTTTTTCTTTCCAAAGGAAGTATCACTCTATCTCGGGTCAAAATAAACTGGGTTCCGGCCTTAGCTCTGCCGTTTCCAATTAGTGAGAACTTCAGAAGTTACTTAGCCTTTCTAGGCCTCATCTATAAAATGAAGGGTCATCACAGGGACCAAACCCATAGGGTTGTTGTGAACATTAAATAGGCTAATGCAGGTAAAGTGCTTTGCCCAGTGCCCAGCACAGTAAATAGCATTTTCAGATTATTATTATCGGTAATAATGTTTGATTCCTAGCTCAGTTCTGAGTGGCATTTGGAACTCTGGTACAAAAAGTCAGGGAGGAAAGGAAGTGGTTTCTCTGGCTGGTGTTATAAAAAGACACGAGGCTTTTAGAAGTACAGTCAGTCCATAGCTCTAGCCTCATCCCCAGAGAAATGGCAAGAGATGAGCAGGACTGCACAAAACCACCCTTGATTGCTGCAAAACAAGCCTAAATTGCTCCAGTATATAGCTACTGGAACCCACAGGATGGTCAGCTACAGCAACCCCTGGCCTGCCTAGACCCCTCTCGCTCACTTTAAACTCGCTATCTTTAAGGCAGCAAGCAGGTGGTATTGCTTCTGTACCCATGAAGCTATCAAACACTCAACATAAATTGTTTCTGGGAAGAGATTATCTTGGGAAGCTAAAGGGCAGTCTTTGGCTGGCCGTATATGTAATCATTTATCATTTTGCTAAGCACCCTTGAAGACCAGGGAAACATTTTGCTCTCAGGAGCGCCAAAACACGTCAGCATCTTTTCATTTACGAAAATAAAAGTTGGTTTAGAGTTTTAGAAAAGTCTTCATTTGCCAGCCAGTCTACGTGAAAATGATTTTAGATTTGGAAAAGTCATGTTGCAATTGGAAGTGGCCTTGCTTTGTTTGGTCATTCTGTCTCCTTGTCCTTGTCTTGATGACTTCTCTTCCTACGTGTCCTTTCAAATGCACACTGGCACCTCTGGGCCTCACACTGTAGATTAGACACTGGGTGTACCTTGTGCCTAGGGTTGGGGGGAAACAAGAGATGTGGCAAGAAGGAGAACTAAAAGTAATGTAAGCAGCCATTTATTAGGCATTTTCCTAAGCCAGGTACAGCAATGAATGACTTTCATGAGTTCTTACTTAACAACCGCCCAAACCTGCATGTTGTAGGAACTATTATTTTCATTTTACAGAGGAGAAAACCGAGGCTCAGAGAGGTTAGATGACTTTCCCAAAGGTTGTACGTCTGGTAAGTGATAGAAATGGAGATTCAAGACCAGGCTAGTTGCACTCTCATTCGTGTCTTTTTAACCACTGTGCCATATTCTCCTTGTGATAATGTAAAAATATTGGGTCCCCTTCCCCCCACCTCTCAGGAAATCGGTTCACAGTTTGGATTTCTCATCTTTGTCTTGGAAGACTTTGACCTCAGTTCCCTTGGTTGAGTGAAGAGAGGACGCAGTGGTGAAAACTTGAGGCTAGAAGCCTTGTCCGGGTCAGACCAAGCAAATCCCTGTACCTTACTCTACCAGGTTCAAGATGAGATTTTACAGAGAAACAAATTAACTTCAAATCCTGCTCTGTCACTTGCTAACTGTGAGAATGTAGACAAGTTTCTCTGACCCACAGTGTCCTCTTCTATAAAATGGTATAACTCCTCCTACTGCATAGGACTAGTGAGAGAATTAAATGAGACATTGCACAAAAGAGAGATCATGGGGGTACTGCTTAGAGCCCAAACTATAGCACCAGAATCCCAGCTTCCCTGATTTACCAGTTGTGTGACCTAAGGCAATTTGCTTAAACTCATGTGGCCTCATCTGTAAAATGGTGGTAATAATAGCACCTACTTCATAGGACTGCTGTGAGGATTAAGTGAGTTAATATATGTCAAGCCTTTAGACAGAGTCTGGCCCATAATAAATATTCCGTAATTTTGCTATTATGCAAGGTACTTGACACCAAAAAATGGCAGTTTCTATTGTCTTGGTATTGGCCACCAGTCCCAGTTGCCTTCAGAAATTGTCCTAGCCTACACACAGTTCCTGAGAACTCAAACAGAGACCTATTTCAGATAAATCCCAAACAACTTGCTTTAGTTTTCCTCAAGTAAGGAGCCATGGCTCCTTATCATATCATTATGCCCAGGCAGAGGGAGACAGAGGAGAGACTAGGAATCCATGGCCCCAGGATTTGGGTATGTGCTGGGGCAAAGGGGCAGGGAAGAAGATACTCAAAGTCACCCTGGAGGAACTCTCTCTGGAATTGTGATTTCCCATTTACAAGCTATCCAGAATCAGGAACTGTCATGCGTCTCCTTCCTCTCAGGCCTCTTACAGGTCCTGGGAATTGTTCCCTTTCTCCTGAGGCACAGGATGGGTAGCACAGAATGCTTTAAATAATGTATAACTCCCACCCCAGACTAGATTCCCTGTGTAGGAGTGGAGTGGAGAGGACTGCTAACGGTGACTGGGGCAATCTTTCATTTTGGTGAAGAAACCTTCCAGAGGGATGCTATGTGGTTCATGGATGTGCCAGACTGCTGTCGCACAGTGTTAAGTAGTGGCTGTGAGCTCCATAAAGACAGAGGCTGGGTCTGTTTACCACCGTACGCCTAGCCCAGGGCTTGGTGCACTGTAGGAAGGCTCAGAAAGGCTGGGGAACGTGAGAGGGGGGGATGATTTGCAGGGATTCCGTCGGAGCATATACATTTATCCTTCCCTCCAAAAAGAGGTGGCATTAAGTCCCAGCATCCATTGGTTACCTCAGTACCAACTTAGACAAAAATCTTTTCCCAAATCTCCCTTCTTTCCTGCCAGATAAACACAGTTTAGGGCTACCATTGTTTCTCCTCAGTTCGGGTTACAAGTTTTTTTCCTTAGTTCTTTTCTTCCTACAGAACCTTGATTGCGGCTGGGCACAGCATTTATGTAAATTTCAAGTGCCACTCCTATTTGTCTCTGGGTTAACCTAATGGTTTATGTTAATGTCAATCAGGTCTGCCACTCAGACCTCTTATCCCTTTCACCTTTCACCTAATTGCTGGGAGCCAATTTCCCTCAAGGACCTGGCTGTAGAGGCCCGGTCTATTTCTTCATCCTCTTGCTTCTTTCCTTCCTTCCTTCCTTCCTTTCTCCCTTCCTTCCTTCCTTCCTTCCTTCCTTCCTTCCTTCCCTGTTGAATATCTATTCCATCTGACTGTTCCCAGAAGCAGTGAGTGGATGATTTCCTGTGTTCCTGACACATGATACCTATGTGCAACCATCACGAAACTGTCTAATTGCTTCCAGAAAGATCTATATGCACAGTTACATGCGATAACAGGACCAAGCTTGCAAACACAACGTGAGTAGAAGAAGCTTGACACAAAGGAGGAAATACTATCATGCTGCAAGATTCCATTTATATAAAGTTTGAAACCAGGCAAAATTAAACTCTTTAATCTTGGGGGTCAGTGACTGGGAGGGGGAACTGAGGGGCTTCTGGAGTGCAGGTCAGGTTGTATTTCTTGATCTGGGTGCTGGTTACAAGAACATGTTCCATTTTTGAAAATTCATCAAACTAAACACTTGCGATTTGTGCACATTTCTGTGTGTAGGTTGTACATCAGTGACGTTTTCCCCATATGGGGGATTATCGAGCCTCCACTATGTAGAAACTCCTGTACTGTGTGCCACTGGGGATTCTTTTCCCTTCCAAAGAGGTCAGAAAATAAAATCTGAGATAGGCAAAGTACCCCTTGAGTTTCCCCTTGATGGTTAGAGTACCTGCAGCCAAACCCTAGTCTGTCTTTGGGGTCCTCCAAAGACCCTTCCAAGTCTACCTCAGCCCCCTCATCTTCCCTTGCTTAAATGCTTTACTTTTCTACTAAATGCTGTTAAATAATGTCTCTTCCCTTGCATTGCAATTTACCAATTTCCAGTGAACTTGCCTGGACTCCCCAGCTTCACTCTAAGCCCCTCAAGAGCAGAAACCTAGTTATACAATTCCCCATTCGTAGCTGCAGTCAAAATAGACTCTAATACCCAGACAAGAGGGAGCTGGAAAGCTCTTCCATGATCAGGATGGATCTGATTTTCCTTTCTCTTCCATTTCTAGGCCCACTCAACATATTTTCTGCTTTCACATGTAAGTCGTGAGCCAATAGTTTTCCAGATTTCATGTTGGCATAATGTTGTCTTTCCCTTGAATTGGGACCTGTGACTCAAATACGTATTCAGGTTTGGTGAGGCTGTCACTTTAAAGAATCAGTAGACCCTGAGCATTTTTTGATATAACATCCATAGCTTCAACTATTTATGAGTGGGTCTTAAAGGCCCATGACATGTAGTAATTTGTAATTTTGCTGAGGCATAAATTTGAATTGCACGCATTTCAAGGCTGATGTGATAGAGCAATTGGCTTAGTAAGAATGTGATGGTCCTTAGGAGAAAAATAGAAGTTTTATGGAGGAAATTTATGCCAATTATATAATTGTGGGATTTGTGAATTGGAGGGGGGTTAGAGATGAAGTTTTCTGGACGTCCTTCCTGAATGTCAAGGGTTCATTGTACTTAACAATTTCCTAATCACAATAGTCAGAGATTTAGTCTTGAGGTATTTATTTCTCTTTAGCATTCATTTGTTTAAAACGTTCTTAAATGCAAGGCATATAATGAAATACTTATTGAGCGGTAGGAAGAGATTCAGAAGAAAATGAGCAGATTTTTCATAATGGGTGAGGGAGGAAGGGGGGAGGGGAGAAAGAGAGAGAGAGAGGGAGAGAAAGAAACAAGAAATGACATTGAGCAAAGAAATTGGGGGTCAAGGATCTCGGGGTTTTTTTGGTCCCAGCTCTGCACTGAAATCTGTTTGATAGATAAACTGACCAGCTTTGTGGCTTTGGGCCGGTTGCTCGCCTTCTCTAGTCTTCAGTTTCCCTGTCTGTAAAGTGAGGAGGTTCAAGCGGATTATCTCTTAGGTACTTTCAGGCATGACATTATAGGAATTTATGACCAAAAGCTGCATTTCTGTTTTCATTTGAGGCTCTGTTCTCAGTGATGCCCTCCAGAACAGATTGATAAGTGTAATTACTGAGTATCCACTGGGCTAAAGCCCTCAGAGCATGAGGCTGCATTCACAAGTGGCTATTCACCTCAGGAAAGGCGTGGACAGCCCCTAGGGCACCGTCAGGTTTAAATAAACAACCATATGAACAAATGACGCATACATTTTTATTAATTTGTAATTTTTAAAAACTTCTCTGGATTTTCTTTTGATTTCAAAAGAGAAACATTTTTACACTCTCTGTTATCTCTTCTGAGATTTAATGTTTAGTTTCAGGAACTAGAAAAGTGGACCAAAGTGCCCTTAATTTCAGGAAGCTCAGCAGATGAAATGCAGTGATCCAGAAAGGTTGCTGGCCTCAGGAGTTGGAGCTGAAAAGTGGGAATGGTGTCCAACCCGGAATCACAAACTAGTCAGAACTGGAAGAGAAAGTAGAACATTATCTATTCTTAGATGGAGGAGGAAATTGAAGCTTAAAGAAGAGAAATGACTTCCATTCAACTTTTAGTTTGAAAATACATATTCAGTACCTACTGTGTGCCAAATGCTGAGGATATAGCAGTGAACAAGGCAGACAAAGGCCCATCCTTACAGAGCTGACATTACGGTGATTGAGAGAGTAACATTATTAAGTCACACAAATAAATATGTCAAGTCTTAGAAAGGAGAGGTACTTGGTGCCCTGGGAGCTGAGAATGAAGTGCTTGACTTGGTTAGGAAAATCAGCAAATGCCTTCCTGAGGGAGGCATGTTATGGTGAGAGCAGAAGGATGTGTAGGAGCTGAGCAGGTGACAGAGGGGTGGTATGTTTGCAGGCTCCGTGGCAGGACAGAACACAACTAGACCCAGGAACTGGAGGCATGGCATTGGGGCTGGAAAGGAGAGAATCCGGGTAAAGGCAGTGCAAGATAAGGCTGCAGCTGTGGGAAGGAGCCAGGCTGTGCAGAGTCTTTGTCCTACGGGTAATAGGAAGTCACTGGAGGATTTTAAGCACAGGAAGGATGTGGTAAGATTTGTGTTTTTAAAAGATCACTCTGACTACTATGGGGCTGAGAAGGTTAATGTGGTGAGAGGCAAGGCTGGGGAAGTAGTTTGGGTCCAGCTGTGAAAGAGCTTGAACAGCAGGCTAAGGTATTGGACTTAGTTCTGTGGACAGTGAGGACTCATCAAAAGGAGAGGCTGGCACCACCAGCCTCTGGGCCACTCAGGGGGATGGTTATAAGAGAGGCCTGTGTGAACTCAACAAATATTCTTTTTTTAAAATAATTTTTTAATAGATGTATTTATTTTTATGTATTTATTTTTGGCTGCATTGGGTCTTCGTTGCTGTGTGCCGGTTTTCTCTAGTTGCGGCGAGCGGGGGCTACTCTTTGTTGCGGTGCGCGGGCCTCTCATTGTGGTGGCTTCTCTTGTTGCGGAGCACGGGCTCTAGGTGCACCGGCTTCAGTAGCTGTGGCACGTGGGCTCAGTATTTGTGGCTCGTGGGCTCTAGAGTGCAGGCTCAGTAGTTGTGGCACGTGGGCCTAGTTGCTTCTCGGCATGTGGGATCCTCCTGGACCAGGGCTCAAACCAGTGTGTCCCCTGCACTGGCAGGCGGATTCTTAACCACTGTGCCACCGGGGAAGTCCCCTCAACAAATATTCTTAATATTTGGTAGACACCATGAAGGGTTAGATGAGAAATAGATGCCCTGGTCTTCACCCTCCATATTCTGAAGTTAGCAGCTGACCCAGATAATCACTGAAAGTTCCTGGCCTTCATCTAACAAGAAGTGTGATGCTGTTTTCCCAAACATTTAAGTCACTGAAGAATATACCAAAAATATAATTCTCTCTCACATATCTCTTGAATTCAACAAGTGTTTATGGGGCCCTTGATATGAGCCTAGTAGCAAGGTTCATAGTATTAGTTATCTATTGCTGTGTAACAAATTACCCCAAAACTTAGCAGCTTAAATCTAAACACACTTATTATCTCACAGTTTCTATGGGAGAGAAATTCAGGCATGGATTAGCTGAGTATTCTGCTTAAAGGTCTCTCACAGACTGCAGTGGAGGTATCGTCCAGGGCTGGAATCTCATTTGAAAGTTGGATTGGGGAAGGATATGCTTCCTAGATCATGTGGTTGTTGGCAGAATTCAGTTCCTGGAGGGTTGTTGGATTGAGGGCTTCAGTTCCTTGTAGGCTGTTGGCTGGAGGTCACCCTCAGTTCCTTGCCCTGTGGGCCGTTCCATCATGGCAGCTTGTGGTAGCCAGTGAAGCAAGAGAGACTCTTGATGCTTGCTCTCAGGGACTTTGCAATCTCCTTGGGGAGGTGAGATCTGGATCTAGGAAACAATCAGCAGCAATGTACATTACAGAGTATAATTAAATGCTCAAATGTATAATAGGCATGAAAGATTCACAGACTTTTGGTGGGGAGGGTTAGTGACACAGGGAGGGGTATAGTGTATGCAGTGATGTGGAGGCAGGACACTATGGTATGTTCAGAGAACAGTGAGACCGGCAGCCTGCGTGAGTAGAGGGTAAGTTTGGGGGGGTGTAATGGAAAGCAGGAGAACTAAACAACAGACTCCAAGTGTACCTTAGAGATCTGAGAGAGAATCAGAGCCAGTGAATGTTCCTGTTAATCCCCAAGGGGGTGACCGCACGACTGGACCTCAAAAGCACACATGTTGATGAGTATGTACTTTGACAAGAATTGTGATTTTTAGCATTTACAGTGTAATTTTATTTAAGTAATCATGGCTACTTTCAGGATGTTTTTCTGAACACTTCCCTTTCAGAACAAAATAATTGGGCCATAGCTCTTCCTTTGATTATTTTACATTTGTTTTGTTCCCAAGTATAAGTGAGAAAGCCTTTTCTTGTGGTAGTATATGATTTCTCTTTGAGGTCAATATTAGAATATCTTTCTCTCATGTCTGGTCCTCTAACCCTGAGCAGGCTCATCCCACTTTCAATACACAAGATAGTAAACTAATAAAATAGATATCATTACTAAATAGTTGAAAATGATGGAGTTGGCACATTTTATTTGTAGTTCTCTATGGGGATTAAAAGCGATTTGGGGAAATGATTTGCTTTGTTCCAGCCCTGAGCACAGTGCCATGTAGCATCTGATAAATGTGCCCAGCAGATGACTTACTGAGTGCAATGCCAATGATTGTTAAATCTGACAAGGAATTTGACGACTTGACCTGGTACAGTTTTACCCAGTTCCTTGTGCAAAATGAGAGATCAGTCCAGATACCTATTGCATTTGTATCATTTAAAACTGCTCTGAGGGATCTCCACCTCCCAGGTAGAGGCTCTGTACAACAATAAGCCAGTTTATCAAAGATGGGATTTAGTGCTCGTTGTTTTTCTATTAGGGAGGAATTACGCTAAGCCCAGCAGCAGACATTTTGTGTTACCATGGCAGCCCATATTTCCTGCAGGGTTGTGACCCCTAATGACTACAGTGGGAAGGCAGGAAAAATAGAGACTCTTTGAAGATTAGTAAATAAATGCATTACTTATGCAAACCGTCTCTGAGATGGCACCACAGTACAGAAGGAAAATGAGGAAGCTCTTCAGATTGAACAGATGGTTATATGTAAATACCTGCATTGGAAGAAAACAAATCACCTTTCATTTGATTATTTCTTTAAAAGTCCGCTTGGTCTGATACTGAAAGTAATATAAACTGGACTTCATACTAATAAAATAGTATTATTGTGCATGAAAATACAAACAGCCATTGATGTTTTCCTTTCATTCTCAACAACTAATTTTTTTCACCCATTGGTTCTTCGAATGTAATATGGCTCCTAAAATGATTGTGCAATATTCCTTGATGGATCACAGACAGGAAAAAATAAATGAGCATATTCAACTTTATGTAGGCATTGAGCATTCTGTCCGCCTCTCCTTGGTGAAAGTGGTTTAGTATTGTTTTTGACAGACTTGATTTGTCTTAATTGACCTTATACATTTCTGAGCAAGAGCTGAAAATAAGAGGAAATCAAGTATCAATCTGGGCCTACTGTTTGCAAGTGATTTTCTCAGTACGTATTTCCTTTGAAGTCACACCTACATTTATTCATACAAGGAATATTGAGTGCCTACTATACTACTACTGTTCAAGGCACTGTGTTCCGGTGAAAATGAATCTGAACTTGCATTATGTGGGTAGATCAAATACAAATGGATTGTGTTTGCTTGGTATGCACTCTGCTGCTCCTCAAATGAGTTATTTTGTTGAGAATAAAGAGGGAAAATATGGTATAAAGTGGTTAACCCCGTGTCTGGGGTGCTGCCCTCCATTTCTTTTCCTGGCGTATTTATGTCAGAAACGTTTATTGACTGGGGAGCTGTTCTGTGCCAGGCAGAGCTCCAGCCATTGGAGATGGAGTTGTGGACAAGACCTAGCCTTTGCCCTCAAGGATAACACAGTACAGCCATGGTTGCAGCAGCTCCACTTTGACTTGCCAGTTTGCCCTGCTGGTGTTCTGGTAATCAGCAAGGGCTGCACTGGGTAGAGTGTTTCCAGGGGTTTAGGTTGATTTGTGCTAACCTGTCAGCGGCCTCTTACCTTGTTCTCCTTGTATCAAGGGCACAGATCTTGGCCAGGCAGTGTTCACTTCCTTTTTATTGCTTAGTTCTTCTGTAATATATATATTTTTTTTTTACTATATCTTCTGCACATTCTCTCCAGTCAGGAAGATTTTTCAGAGCTTTACTCTTTATAGGTGATTTTTTTTTAATTGGAGGAATATTGTCCTTTTATTCCATATATTACCTCTGTCCCCTTCTTCAGAGATTCTGATATACCCTTCCTTTACCACCCCCTACCCCAGCCAAAGACTGAGACTGACTGGGAGGACTAGTCTAGAGATCCATTCTTTAATTTTGGCTTTAACAGCTCTTGGTAGGTCTAGAATGAATCCGCTGAATGAGTAAGCCAGTATTTTAAGTACTTGAAATTCCTTGGCCAAAAGTGCTAAATAAAATTGTATATGTTACCACTCTAAGAGGCAGGATGTCCTTTTAAATAATAATAATAATTTTAAAAAACCTCAACTATCAATACAATCCAAAATCGTTGTTGCACTCCGGCCATAAAGTTACGAGGTTTCAGTTGGAACAGTCCATTCCTTGTATGAATAAATCTGTTTACACTGGTTCCTTCTCCATCCCATCCATCCCAAAGGGTTGCTAGAGAAGGGAAGAAAGCTGAGACTAGATAAGACCATAGTGGGAAGGGGGTGTCCTGGAAAATGGGAAGGGTCGACTGGGTTGAACACTACTGAAAACAATGATGTCCTGTCTCCGTGCTAACTAGCCAAAGGGTGGTAAGCCTTGACTTGGCTGACTTAGCTGCAGCTGATTGTGCTTGTAGATATCATTAGGAGCTATCCATATGGTGGCCTCTGAAGCCGCCTCCTACTGCCTAGCTGTAAGGCTAAGAAATAAATACCTCTGTTCATCAAGCGAGGGACCAGCAGACCATAACCATGTTCCTATCTTTCAGAGACAGCAAATAAGCATCGTAAGTCATGGTGAAAATATTTATGAAAGTCCTTTCCAACTTCAAGACTCTTTGATTTTATGATAAAATCTTGGAGAGCAGTTTCTAAAACTCACTTAATATTCTGTCCTTTCTTGCCTTCTGGCTTTCCATACAATAATTCCACACAGCTTCCTAGATCATGGCCTTAGCAGGAAGAGAGAGCCTTTATCACTGTCCCTTTGCAAATTCTCTGAGATTACTAGGCTTAATTGCTGAGTGGCTGTGCAGCTGTCAAACACAGGGTTTGGAAAACACTAGGGATTGGCATCAGAAAAAGGGCATATGGAGGGAACTGTGCCAGTGAGAGTGATGTTTTGCCTCTACCTTGCCTCTACCTGTTCCCACCAGGTTCCAGGCATCTTTCTCAGACACCCCAGTATAGCTTCAAACCAGAGAAGTGGAACGGCTGAATTTGGGTTGTCCTGGCCTGTAAAAGGAAAAGGAGGAAGGGCAGCCCAGCTTCTGCACATCCTAATGTGTTTGCTCATGGGACCTGGCATTGGTCTCACTCCTGTGTGCAGCTCTGACATCACAGAGACATCACATCTGAAGCCAGGAGTGAGCCTTCCAATCTGTGATTGCCTCAGAAGTGACAGATTAGCTGGAGGAGATAATGAAGAAAAGAGCAAGTATCCTTAGCAGGCCACAGATTCTAGAGAAAAGTCTTTCAAAATCATATATGGATGGGCTTGAGAGTAGTCTTCTTCATCTGGGCCAGAAGTGCTTGTAAGGGAAAAGAGACCTTAACACTGTTCATAACACTGAAGAACTATTTTGCAGGCAATCTCCATGACAAGCCTGCTGGTGGCATCCGATGGCAATTCTAGGGGAAGGGGATTTATGGAAAGAAACAATAGGGCTGTAGAGAGAAATTGGGGCTCAGAAAATGTAAGAAGAAAAAAATTAAATAAAATTAAAAATTAAAAAAAAGAAAATGTAAGAAGGCGGGTGCGGCGACAGGATGATGGATGCAGCATGTGGCACTGCACACGGGCTCCCAGGAGAGGAGCCCATTCACTGACCAGGGGTGAGTCAGCCGGCAATGATTTGAAATCGACGCGCAGTGGTGAGGGGATCGTTTGCTGGCTGCTCGCCAGAGCCTGAGAAGAGCACTTTGGAAGTAGCTCAGAGGAGGATACAGTCACTGGGTCAGGACTGGAGTGGCTCGGGGCAGAGACGGGTTTGCTTTGCATAAGATCAAATTTTCCTTTCATACTATGGATGTAAACGTGCCGATAGTAGGAATTTTGGAACATGCAGAATATTATGCAGAAACTAAAAACAACTCATAATTCTACTACCCAGAGATAATCACTATTAACATTTGAAGTAATCCTTTCGGACTTTCCACGCTAAACCCATACGTATATTTCTATACAAATTTGGGGTTGGTATGTTTTACAACCTGCTTTTATCCACCACTTAATAACATATTGTGACTGTTCTCCTTTTCTTCACTTGTCTGAATCCTACTCATCTCTAAGAGCTCAGCCTAAGCCTCACTCGCTTATAGCAAATTCCCCTGAACCCTAAACATGGTGCAGTCCCTATCCTCAGGCCTCCCATGGCACCCTGTTCTTGACATTTGACAGCATTCATTTCTTTTGTTATTTCTTATCTCTTCTATGAGAGTACAAGTCTGTCTTGGGTGCTGCTGTATCCCAAGAGTCTGGCCCATATGGGCAAGAACTCAAAAATATCTTTGTTAAATACGTGAATGAGAGTGTTTCTGACCTGCAACTTGGTGGGCCTATAATTTAGGGCCAACATAAATAGATTTAGAAATCCCGAGCTTGGAACCTAGGCTGTGGGTCAAGAGAAGAAGCAACCAGAGCCAGACTGCTCGACTGGTGATTTCTATGTGTCGTGCTGGCTTCGCCTACAAGGCTGTCCACCCACAACTTGCCCCACCTGAATATGGTTTGAACCCTGAAGACTCCTTACTTTGCAGTCGACTTACTTCATTCCACACTGGCGATGAACCTGTGATGTGGGGAGGAGGTTCCAGAAGCATGATGCCGGGCCAAGGGAAAGGCTATGGTACAGAGACCATCATAGGCCGTGGGGAACCTGGACACATTCATTCGATTGGCTTTGCTTCAGCACTGAGGTGCTGTCAAAAAACATTCATTGGGTCTTTAAGCCCCAAGGTAAGGAGCTACTAGATGCAGCCTGAGAGAAGGCTGGGTGGATGGTGAGAAGATCTCAGCAGCTCAAGCACTTGATGGAACCCTAGCAAACTGCATAGAGGAGGATTTTGATCTGTTTCAGGAAAGCAAGGCTACCTGAGTCACATCTTGCTCAGCACAGCATTGCTCTATATTTATGTAAACAATCCAGTCACCAGCTAGTTTCTTCTCATACTTTTGATGAAGCTGGAGAATAGTAGACTCTTCTGACAATAATTTCATTGAGCAGAGTTTCTTTTAAAAGTCCAATAAAGTCTCACAAAGTCAATTTCTGTCACTGATGTTGTTCCTGCAGCAATGAAGTTAAGAGAAAATGATCGTTTTGATTTTTGATGAAGAGAGAGTATTGTAAAGTAAAATTCCTAAGCATTTGATCATCTGATAAAACTATTCTCTGGCATTTAAAGGCCAGTAATCTTTGCAGAAGCGGCAAAGCACATTTAGTCTCCAAGCAGTGTATGTTTCTTGTACATTTCTACAGTTAATTACCTTTCTTGTTTTCATGTTCCTAATCAAGTTTAAGACTACACTGAAATGTCCTGTAAATTTAAAAATAATTCCATTTGGAATTCTCTCTACAAAGACTAACCTCCTTACGGTCGATCATAATTACTTCATCCATTCAGGACCCTACCATGTGTGAGCACTGTGCCAGGAGCACAGTGACAGATGAAGGAAGACAGTTGAAGGAAGCAGGGCCCCTGCTGCCAAGCCACTCACCATCCTGCTCCAAAGCTTTCAAGGGCTTTAATGTCAAAATTCTTCTGCTGGGCTTTCGTGGCCTTTTGCCTCTGAAAGGGATACAATGTCATCTTCCCTGGCTATTCTTTCCTTTTCCTCTTCTTCCAGACACAACCTCTGTTCCAGTCCTATTACAGACACTGCATGCAACCTCGCATCCTTGGCCTCATGCTTGCTGTCCTCTCCCATCCTCTGAAGGCTCAGCTCAAAATCTCTTCCACGTGTCTTCTTGGCTGTACTTGCAAAATACACATCCAGAGTCTGATCACCTCTCACTGCCTCTACTGCTACCACCCTGATTCAAGCCACCATCGTGTCTCCCCAGGACTATTTGGAAGAGTCTCCTACCTACCTCTCTGCTTCACTTCTGCACGCCAAAGTCTATTCTTCACACATTAAAGTCATATCATGTCACCTCTCTGCTTAGAACCCTCCATCAACTCCCCATCTCACTCAGAGTCTAAGCCAAAGTCTTCTCCATGCCCTACAAGGCTCCACATGATCTGGCCCCTCTGTTACTTTTCTGACCTTATTTCTCACCGCTCT
>NW_006779031.1:3202594-3208193 GCF_000442215.2 Lipotes vexillifer | reverse complement strand
GCTCTTCCCCTCATGTACTCTACTCTAGAGGATCTCAACCCTAATAGATCTAACACCCTCTTTTGATAATAAATACTCTTAATGCCCCTTTTAGTACCTTGAAAGGAGAGGTATAAACAATATAACTTGCCTATCCACATATTTGTAAGATGTCAATGCCCCCAAAATAGCATAAAAGAAATACAAGGAAATAATTTACAATAAAATAGTACATATTTTAATATATAAATCTGGGGGCACAGCTACACTCGAAAATACAATGAAGTCGGAAGAAGTTTTGTACCTCTAATGAAAAAGCATATAGTGAAAGTGACAGCTCCAAATGCTGACTGATAAAAGCATGTTGTAGGGGCTCTTCTAATGTCCACAACTGTGTGGCTGTCAGTGATACGATTTTTTTCTGAAATGGTGAATTTTCTTGGTAGAGTTCCAAACAAAATGAAATATGGTCTTTCCTGCCAGCAACATCCCTCTTCTAAGTAGCGTCCTCCAATCAGTGGAACCGTTAAAAATCAAAACCCAAAACCATTAAAAAAAAAAAAAACGAAAAGCACCCACTCACATTTTCAAAATGCCCTCTAGGGGGCACTGATGCCGCCTTGAGAATGATTGCTCAGCCCCTTGACCTTGCTTCCCCTCCACTAAGCAAAGCTTGTTCCCATCTCAGGGCCTTTGCACTTGCTGTTCTCTTTGCCTGGAAGGCTCTTCCCCCAAGCATAAATAGATGACTCCTTCTCTCTTCCCTCAGGTCTCTGCTCAAATGACACTGCTTTAGAGAGAGCTTCCCTGACCATTCTGTCTAAAATAGTACCCCTGCTCCATAGATCTCTATCTTTCCACTCTTCTTAAATTTTCTTTGTAATGCTGTAACTGTTGCTATCTAACATTACTTTAGGTATCTATTTGATTATGCATTTATTGCCTGGCTCTCCCACTAGACTCTAGTGACTAAAAGGAAATCCCCGAGACTTAAGAGACTTCTGTCTTTTGCTTGGCTCTATTTCCGGAGTCTGGTGAATGGTGCCTGGCCTATAGTAGGTGCTCAGTAAATATTTATTGAGATGATGTCTGTCACCTCCACCTCCTGTGCAGTCTTATGCAAGTCAGCACCATTACGAATTATGTGTGGCCACAGTGAGGTCGGTGACTGTTTTTTTCTCTGTGGCTTTTCTTATTATGAGCAGGTACCAAAGTATCCAAAGGCAACCAGGTTGCTAACCAGCCAATCACTTGTCTGTGCCATGCTTATTTTTATCCTTTTCTTTCTGTTCCCATCTACGGTAAGCATTTATAAATCAGCATTTGAATGATGCTACTGCACTGCTTAGGAATGGTTTATTTTCCTGGATAGGCTAAAACATTGTCCCTATAGCCTGGGTTACCTCTTTGATTTACCTAGTACTTCAACAAACCAAACAAGGTGGTATACTGGGTGTCTGATCCCCGATGTGGGGAGGGGCTATCAGCCAAGTGAGAAGATTAAGTCCCAAGGACAGGGGCTTGATGAGCGGAGGGGAGGGGCTCCTCAGAGTGGCAAGAGATAGAGGGGCCAGAGTGTGAATGCAAACTGCATACACGAGGATGCTCCAAGAATCAGGAGAAACGTACCTTGTCTTTAGGTGGCAGGGACAAAAGAGGAGAGGGAAAGAACGATAAAAGGTCAGAAGCTGGATCAACATAGGAATAGAATGGTGGTTGAGGAACAAGTTTTGGCAACTTCTGCCTGGAAGACTCTTCCTCCAGGTCGCCATATAGCTCCATCCCTCACTTCCTCTGGGTCTCTGTTGAAATGTCATCTCATCCACTGGATCATCCCTGAACGCCTTAAACAAAATGAGACTCCTTCACTGTCACACTGTATTCCTCTTAACACGCCTCTTCTTCTTTGTAGCGTCATTACCACCTGACATCATATATTTAAATTGCTATTTGTTTATATTCTACCTCCCTGCCCAGCACACCCTCCCCCACAACTAGGATGTCAGAACAGTGGTCATCACACAATCCTCAGTAAATTTTTGTTGAATGAATGAAAGAAAATATACCAAGGTATGACTGACCAGGATATTATTTGATCTGGGTACTCCCAAGAGATATCTGCTTGGTGTCCTATGTGAAGGTGGGAATACCCTAATTCCTCTATCCCAGTGAGCTATGAGAGGGACCAGAGAGTAACATGGGAATAAACATGTTTGGGAAAGTGTGACCGCTGACTTTAATTGCAAGGGTCATCCGTAGATATATTAATTGTAATTGCTTACTTTTCCCGAACATATTCCTTTGTTCCCCTCCTTTCCTCTCTCTTTCACACTAAGGTAGATTGAAAAACCACAGAAGAGGCCGTCACCAAAAGTGGTCCCTTGCCCTCAAATATTTGTGTAACTCAGACCAGCTTTTGGTGATTAGAAATTCTACAGGATTGAAAGATTAGCATCCAGACCAATTTTTTCCTGGATGTCTAGTTCCTGCTCTTTTAGCAATTCATCTAAATACTGGGAGACTATATTAATGAATCCAGGTTTTCTATGATTCCAGGATGGCACTAACAAACAGGCTTCCTAACCATTAAATAATCATAGTAAGAGCTACAATCAGGCTTCCTAACCATTAGATAATCATAGTAAGAGCTACAATCAGGCTTCCTAACCATTAAATAATCATAGTAAGAGCTATGCCATTTATTGACCTGTTGCTATACACCATGTACTGTACTATGTTCTAACAACAGCACTACGAAGTACGTATTATTATCATCCCCATCTTACAGAGGGGCGAACTGAGGCACAGACAGGTTATTTCATTTGTCCAAGGTCACAGAGCTGGTGATAAGTGACAGAGACCATGGTTCTATTCATTACATCTTGCAGTAAGTGGGAAGGCTAGGAGTTAATTAAGAGGCAGCCAGTCCTACTCCCGACGACTCTGCCAACCCAGGTCAGGACTGGGGACTGATATCCAATCAGAAAGCTCTAAAGTGGTGCTCCACATAGTCAAACCTACAGGAATATCAGCAAGCTTTGTACCCACCCAGCCTTTGCCAGGAGTGTTGGTAGGCTCAAAAATAAATGCCACTCCCTCCCCACCCCAGTGTCTCTCCAACCTTTCTGCTTTGTTGTAACAGGGAAACAAAGAATCAGGAAGACTGGTTTCTCTGCATGGGTACTTTCTGAACAGCTGTGTGTTGTATTCTGCTCCCAAGTTCTTCCATGAAAGGGGTTTTAGCTATTTTCAAATACAACTTTCTGCTGCACATTACTATTATTTGTTTATACATATCCTATGTTTCCTACTCAGTTGAAGCTCCTAAAAAACAGGGACCAAACCTTAGTCACCTTGTACTCTCCTCAGTAATCTTTGACCTTCAAGCCACACTAACCCCCGATCCCCCGTTGAACTTTATACATGTCACTAGATCGTTCCCAGAGCTCCATGTCGTGCCTTGACATGCAGTAGGCACTCAATATATACTTCTTGTTTGCTTCCTTTATCTTGGTCCTCTTTACAGCAAAACATTAGATCCTCTCACTTTGTTTTTGCCCTTAATCATTCACTCATTCATTCATTGTTTCTTTCATTCTTTTATTCAACATTGTTTCTTTCATTCTTTTATTCAACAAATCTCTCCCCTCAGAGAGAGTAGGAATTTCTCTCTCTCTCTCTCCCTCTCCCTCTCCCTCTCCCTCTCTCTGTGTCTCTCTGTCTCTCTGTCTCACTTTCTTCAAGGTTGACTCCTATAGTCTGAGTTCTGCGCAAATATGTACCCATTCCTTTACATCATCAGTGTCCCCTGAGGGGGAGAACACTCTCCCCAGTGGCTGGGACCCCCAGGTAGGGACAGCAATGATACCTGACACTTAAATTGCTATTATCAGTTTCCTGAGTACCTTCTTACACCTCTTGTTTGCACACTACAACATTATTGTGAGTTAGGCATATATTATAAGAATTCTCATTTTACAGATAAGCAAACAATCTTGGGGAATTTTAATGATTTCCCCAAAGTCATACAGCAAATTGAGTGGCAGAAGTGGGATTCATACCTGGGATTTTGGATGTCTAGTTCAAAACGTACTCTTTCTGGGGCATGTTGGGGGAGCAGAAGAACCTGGGGACCACCTTGCCTCCAGACCTCAAATCCAACTTGCTGACCCAGTACCTCACAGTTTGGAATGGTGCTGTCCCAGTACCTCACAGTTTGGATAAACAGTTTCACTCTTCATTAGGTCTCTGTTGGGCAGTGTTCAGTTTGTTTACTAGGAACAAAAAACCATAAGTAGGAAACTGTTCCAGATCTCCCAAGCAGAGATGTGTTTATATTCTCACCATAAGCCTGAGACCAGCCTTTCTGGACCAGGCTCGCATCTAAGAGCTATTGCACTGGGGCAGACCACAAGGGGCCTCTGACATCTGCTGAACACCAGACCCATGCTCTCTCAGACATCCCCTACTTCCATTCTGGGCTTCTTTTTCCCATTTGAAAATTGCTAATATCATCAGCATTTTGGAGTTCATCGCCATTCACTCCTGTTGGCAGCATGTGCTAAACTCAGGCTGTGTTAATCTAAGAAGGTGCCAGTCCCAACCCAAATGACTCTGCTCCAACTCACGTCAACACAGCTTTACCACAGTTTCTGTAGAAAGTTGAGCATCGAAATCCTTCTCCATGAAAGAAATTAAAGACCTAAATAAATGGAAAGGCATCCTGTGTTCATGGATTGGAAAACTTAATATTGTTAAGGTGACAGTACTATCCAAAGTGATCTACAGATTCAATGCAATTCCTTATTCAAGTCCCTTCTTTTTGTTTTTTCTGAAGAAATGAAAATGCTGATCCTACAATTCATGTGGAATTACCAAGAATCCTGCATATCCAAAACAATCCTGAAAAAGAACAAAATTGGAGGACTTACACTAGCCAATTTCTAAGTGTACTACAGAGGTACAGTAATCAAGTCATTGTGGGCTGGCATAAGCATAGATATATAAATACATGGAACAGAACTCAAGAGTCCAGAAATAAACGCATATATCTATGGTCACCTGACTTTTTTACAAGGATGCCAGGACCCTTCAATGAGGGAAGAATCATTTCTATGGGGAATGGTGCTGGGACATCCAGATATCTATTTGCAAAAGAATGAAGTTGGACCCCTATCTCATACCATACACAAAAGTTAAGTCAAAACAAATCAAAGACCTAAATGTAAGTGCTAACACTATAAAACTCTTAGAAGAAAACATAAGGATAAATATTCATGACCATGGATTTAACAATGGATTCCTAAAGATGAAGTTGTGATACATGCCACAGCATGGATGAACCTAGAAAATATTATGCTAAATGAAAGAAACCAGACACAAAAGGTTACATATTGTATGACTGTTTAAATGAAATATCTAGAATAGGGAAAACCATAGAGACAGAAAGCAGATTAATGTTTGCCGGGGGCTGGGAGCAAGGAGGGGAAGTGACATGGAATGTGACTGTAACTGTGACTGCTTAATGTAACAGGGTTTCCATTTGGGGTGATGAAATGTTTGGGGACTAAATGGAGGTGATGATTGCTCAACATTGTGAATGTACTGAATGCCAATAAAT
>NW_006779031.1:3148052-3202584 GCF_000442215.2 Lipotes vexillifer | reverse complement strand
CTCTTCCGAATAGCCAAAACAATCTTGAGAAATAAGAATGGGGCTGGAGGAATCATGCTCCCTAACTTCAGACCATACTACAAAGCTACAGTCATCAAAACAGTATGGTACCGGCACAAAAAGAGGCACATAGATCAATGGCATGGTTTAGAGAGCCTAGAAATAAACCCACACATTTATGGTTAATTAATCTATTTCAAAGGAGGCAAGAATATACAGTGGAAAAAAGACAGTCTCTTCAATAAATGGTGCTGGGAAAACTGGATAGCTACATGCAGAAGAATGACATTAGAACATTTCTGACACCATATACAAAATAAACTCAAAATGGATTAAAGACCTAAATGTAAGACTGGATACTATAAAACTCCTAGAGGAAAATGTAGGCAGAACACTCTTTGACACATACTGCAGCAATATTTTTTTGGATCCATCTCATAGAATAATGGAAATAAAAACAAAAATAAACAAATGGGACCTAATTAAACTTAAAAGTTTTTGCACAGCAAAGGAAACCGTAAACAAAACGAAAAGACAACCCTCAGAATGGGAGAAAATATTTGCAATCGAAGCAACTGACAAGGGATTAATGTCCAAAATATACAAACATCTCATATAGCTTAATATAAAAAAAAACAACAACCAACCCAATCCAAAAATGGCAGAAGACCTGAACAGACCTTTCTCCAAAGATGCACCAGATGGGCAACAGGCACATGAAAAGATTCTCAATATCGCTAATTATTAGAGAAATGCAAATCAAAACTACAATAAGCCGGGCTTCCCTGGTGGCACAGTGGTTGAGAGTCCGCCTGCCCATGCAGGCGACACGGGTTCGTGTCCCGGTCCGGGAAGATCCCACATGCCACGGAGCGCCTAGGTCCGTGAGCCATGGCTGCTGAGCCTGCACGTCCGGAGCCTGTGCTCCGCAATGGGAGAGGCCACAACAGTGAGAGGCCCGCGTACCGCAAAAAAAAAAAAACCAAAAAAAAACTACAATAAGCCATCACCTCACACCAGTCAGAATGGCCATCATCAAAAAATCTATAAACAGGGGCTTCCCTGGTGGCACAGTGGTTGAGAGTCCGCCTGCCGATGCAGGGGACACCGGTTCGTGCCCCGGTCTGGGAAGATCCCACATGCTGCAGAGCAGCTGGGCCCATGAGCCATGGCCGCTGGGCCTGCGCATCTGGAGCCTGTGCTCCACAACAGGAGAGGCCACAACAGTGAGAGGCCCGTGTACCGCAAAAAAAAAAAAAAAAAAAAAAAAAAATCAAACAAACAATAAATGCTGGAGAGGGTGTAGTGAAAAGGGAGCCCTCCTACACTGTTGGTGGGAATGTAAATTGGTAAGCCACTATGGAGCACAGTATGGAGGTTCCTTAAAAAACTAAAAATAGAGCTATCATATGATGCAGCAACCCCACTCCTGGGCATATATCAGGAGAAAACCATAACTTGAAAAATACATGCACCCCAATGTTCATTGCATCAGTATTTACAATAGCCAAGACATGGAAACAACCTAAATGTCCATTGATAGATGAATGGATAAAGAAGATGTGGTATACATACACAATGGAATATTACTCAGCCATAAAAAAGAATGAAATAATGCCATTTGCAGCAACATGGATGGACCTAGAGATTATCATACTAAGTGAAGTAAGTCAGACAAAGACAGATATCATATGATATCACTTATATGTGGAATCTTAACAATATGATACCAATGTTCTTATTTATAAAACAGAAACAGACCCACAGTCTTAGAAAACAAACTTATGGTTACCAAAGGGGATAGCTGGGGGTGGGGGGGGGGGATAAATTAGGAGTTTGGGATTAACATATACACACTACTATATATAAAATAAACAACAAGGACCTACTGTATAGCACAGGGAACTATGTTCAATATATTATAATAATGGAAAAGAATCTGAAAAAGATTATATATATATATGAATCACTTTGCTGTACACTTGAAACTAGCACAACATTGTAAGTTAACTGTATTTCAATTTTAAAAAATTAACTTCCCAAAGAGGAAAAAAAAAGGTCATGTCTACGTTATGTGAATTTTAATTCAATATATAAAACCTGTTCCCATTCTATGCAGCACTGTCACCAAGGGGGCCTTTCTCCATGTACCAAGGAGTATGGCAGTCCAGCTAGGGTCACATGCAGTAGCTCTGCTTCTGAGGGCTTTCATATTTTCTCAACAGACTCGGCAAATTCTTCATGATCTGAGTTTCTAGCCAGCAGGTATCTTTGACTGAGGGACAGAGTTCAATCACCCCTGCTCTGTGCACATAAATGATGGTGCTGAATCATCTAAATGAGGATATGTCACACTCAGAGTGCACATGTATCCCCTCCAGACTCACACATCGCAGATACCTGTGAGTAGCACAGCAAACCCCCCATCCTATTCTTCCCATAACAACTTTCAAGATTTGAGTTTTCCTCTATCTGAAGAGTCACTTTGGAGTTGATGGGCTTAGGAATGCCCCCTCCCTTGGAAGCAGGGAAGAACACGTTCTGTCCTCAACAACAGTGTCTCAGCTAAGGCTCCTTGTGTCAGTAGAATCAGAGGTTTGTAAATGATCCTAATGTGTTGAAGATGAGAAATCGGATCTCCGTTTCAGTGAAGGATAATGTTTATTGCATACTAAAGAGCCCTCAATGAGATGGCAGCTAATAATACAGTAGTTTTATGAACATGTGTGCCATTAAAAATTGTAATTAAGCCAGGTCCCTGAGCACCAATAATGAAACCCAATGAAATTGTCTGTCGGAGGGTTGGGTTACAATTCCACATTGTGAAGGGATTTGTGGCAGCATCTGCAATGGTGGCAAAAGCACCAGAGTTGACCATGGGTCTTGGAGCAGGAAGGGCCAGAAGATCCAGGGTCAGTGGGATTCACTTGCCTCCACTTAGGACTTGGCAAAAGTAGACACAGTGGCATAGATACAAATGATAGGAAATTCTCAGGAAGTTATTAAAAGGGAAAGCAAATATGTTTGGAGATCTCAGAAGTAATTTCCAGGGAACACAAAAACAAATGAAATATTCACTGTTATTTTACTGTTAGCAAAGCTTTTATTAAATGTTTACCACATGCAAGCACTCTGCTGAGCTCTTTATAGGAATTATATAATTCTTACAACCCTGTAAGGTAGGTGTTGGTATTAGCCCAGATTTACAGATGAGGAAACTGAGACTTCAAAAAGATTAAGTCACCTGCCCATGGGTTAGCCAGCTCATAAATTATAGACCCAGGAATCAAATCTAGGACTGCTGACTCCAAGGCAGGTAAGTGGGGCCTTGTCCCAGTCCCAGGGTCTTACTTGGTGCCTTGCTAGGGATGAAGTATGTGAGGGATGGGGAACCAACCTTTATTGATAGCATAATTTGTGTCATTTAATCCTCACAACACCCCTGGTGAGTTGGGTACTACTATTCCCACGTCATATATGAGGAGACTATTGAGTCTATCAGTGGCTGAGTCTCATGGGAAGAGCTGTTTTTCAGGATGAAGTTTTTTAAACCTTAAGAATGAACTTTAGGGTACCTCCACTGGCATCCATAGACCTCCATAGGATGCTTTCAGGGTCTCCACTGACCTTTCCTGATTTTGAGTACCTGGTCTGTGCATATATGCACATATGGCCATAATGGCCAGGACATAACACATTAGTGGCCCCACTACTCTAGGCCTGGCTACCCTCTAAGTGTGAACTGGAGGGGTAAATTGTGCTCAAGTGACCCCCCCGCTTCTGGGGGGGGTCTGTTGGTTTGGCCATTTTATTGGGATCCCTTTTGATGCTCTAAAAGTTTCAAATAGACTGCTGGAAAACTACTGGCTGCTGGGAGGGCAAGGCTGACATCAGAGAGGGGAAGTTCCTGAGACTGGAGATGGGAAATAATAAGGACTTAGGTGGCTGGTTCAGGGAAACCATCAAATTCATTACTCTTTTCTTAGCCACCCAAATTGCCACCTAAAACACCACCAGCTGCTCTGCTTCCTGTGGTCTAACTGGCGGTGGGTGGAAAAGAAGACCCCATTTGCAGTTACCTGACATAACCATAAAAACAACAGTTGCAGCAGCAACGAATGTCATCGAGCAGCACCCTGTATGTTTCATGTCCTTACATGCTTGGATGTGATCTAATTCAACCCTCACAACAGCCCTCTGCAGTAGATACTATTATACCACTAGACCTACCCTGCCCCATTTTTACTGATGAGGCACATGAGGCCTGGAGAAGTCAAGTGACCTGCCCAAGGGCACAGAGCTAGTAAGTGGTAGAGGCAGAATTCAAGTGCAGTCTTCCACTTCAGAACTAGTGCTCTGATGCTGTCCTGTTCCTTGGGGCTGCAGGATGTCTACTGCCTTCCGCGCTGCCATTTTGTCATTGTCCTCCACCTCTTTGAGGATCTTCTTGAGCCTCAAAGCCATAAGAGATTGCTCTGAGTGGGCTCAGTGGACAGAACTCAAAGGTGCAGAAAGACAGAAGCTGATGTAGGTGGGAGAGGCCGGGGTGGGGGAAGTTAGACAATTTAAGCTGAAAATTGCCAGCTTCAGAAGTGCATCAGTAAGTGGAGTTGGGGAGAATGGGTAGGGTGAATTAAGTAAACTTGGTATTCGTCTTCCCTAATTTTTTTTTCACTTTTGCCCTGAGAAGGCAATTAAGGAAACAAATGGTTTTTGGAGATTAGCTGACTGGTAGCTTTGCATATTAATATAATGACACTTGGCTATACCAGGCTGACTTTCTATTTAAGGTAGCTTTGTCTTTTCAGGCTGAAGAAATGATTTCAGAGAATTAGCTCCTGCAGATTAAAAATAAAATAAAATTAGTCTGCACCCCATCTCCACCCTACTTGTGTCCCCACCAAGAAAAATATGACCATTGGCAGAAAGCAAAAGGAATTTGAAAGGCTGAGATCCCTTCTGCTGACAGTCATCGGAGTGAAACCAGCCTACGGGCCCACAGTGAGGCGAGAGGTGAGCCCAGGCTGGGGTGGGGGTGGGTGCCATCAATTTGCAAGAAGATCCCCATCCAACATGAGTCAAAATTTAATTGCACTCAGCAAACCTTTGCTGGGCCCCATGTTTGCTAGGCACTGCAGATGCAGAGAAGGTTAATGCCGGGCCCCTTCTCTCAGGGGGTGTCTAGCCTAGTGGGGGTGAAGGACACATGATAATGTTGTCTGACAGGCATCAAGGAGTTGACATCTGGCTTAGTCTAGAAGCATGGATAATAATTGGACAGCTATGGTACAGGGAATGGTTTCTTTCTAGAGGCAGAGGATGGTGATGCTAGTGCGTGGTGGGCACTACAGTGCCCACAGTGACCCCTTCATAAGAAACCTGAGCGTGCCTGTGCTGCCTGCCCAAGGATCAATCAATCCATTGGCAGTCCTAGCATCTGTGGCTCGATCAGTAAGCAAAATCTCAAAACACTGATTGAATCTTAGGGAGCAGTTTGGAAAGTGGTTAAGTACATGCGCTTTTGACTCAGATCTAGTCTAGAATCATGTCTGTGCCTCTATCAAGCTGTGTGACCCTGGACAGGTAACTTAACCTCTCTGAGCCTCAGTTGACTCACTTTCTTCAGGTGAAAAGTAAAGATAAATAATAGTATCTGTCCCATAGGGCTGTTGTGAAGATTGAGATCCTGCTTATGTAACACAGATGTCAGCTGTTGAAGTCCTCTTAGCCTTGAGGTGTTGGTAACATTGGCTTAAACTCCCATTCCCTCTCCCCAAGGCATCTGCAAATTTCTGGGGGGGTGGGTTACAATTGCATGGGAACCTCTATCTCTGGCTTTCTCCCACTTCTGAGTTCCTGTTCTTCAAATTATGGCCATTTGAGGGTTTTTTAAACCTCTCTCTCTCAGTATTAACCCAAACTTAGAATCGAAATTCATTTTTTGATTTCAACAGCAACACAACAACCCCCCAATATTAACAACAGCAAAAGCAATGATTCACAGAGCCTGTATCGTATAACATACTTTATTGAAGGTTTAGGAAAGTAGAAGAAGTTGTTGCAGCACAGCAAACACCTTGAAATTGAAGAAAAGTCCTTTGGCTGCTCCTCCAAGTTGTTTAGCTGGCTTCTCTCAGCTCTCTCCTCTGCTCCCTCTCTTTTGTAAACGAAGCTACCAATTTTTTTCCATTTTCTGATGCAGAGCAACTCATCTCTCTTTAGCCCTTAATCCCCAAGCTTAGCATTGGGCTTTTTTTGTATTTGAATAAGCAAGTGTCTGGCTGAGGCTTAGAAATGATCCCCTAGAAGGACCTAATTAAGTTTTTGGACAAGTTGCCATCTACCTCCCTGTTTTTATGGAGTGGAGGGTGATTTTTTTTCTCATTATGCATGTTAAGCACTTTATACAAATCTCATCGATACTAGGCACACAATAAAATAATAGCTGTTGTTATTGTAATAATTTTAATATTTTGGACTGATTTGGGTATAAATTAATAAATGTGTTATACATTTATATTAGTGGAAAAGTCAAAGGAGATTATCTCTAGAAGAGCCCTTAGAGATCCAGTATTTCTCAAAATGTGTTTCTTGGAACACTGTTTGCACAGGCTGTTTGTAGCTCATCCAAGAAATAAGGTTTCCTTCCTTAATTATATTAGAGTCATGCTGCATACTGTATCCCACTCTTGGAAATCTGAAATTCACATTAGCCCATTAAAGGCTCTAAGAAATCCTGAAATAAAGATAATCTATTTAACTTTGTTTAGCCTTGTGTTCTCCAGTTATATATGACTACAAAATTATTTTGTGTTTGACAAACAAATGCTGCAATTACTGTGTCATGAAATTTACTTTGGGATATGTTAACCTGCCTCCAACCTATCATTTTACAAATGATTAAAGTGAGATGCAAAAAAGGGGAAGGACCTGAACCAAGGGCACCCAGCTAGCTAGCAGTTTCTGATTGTGAGGCAGCAAGTGGAATGGAGATTGTGAAGAGTGTCTCAGAAAAGATCTAAGTATACCCACAGTCTTTTCACACTCTTCACCTACTTCAGTTTGATACAACCTGAAGGCCTTTGTTCAGAAAGAGCCTACTGCAAGAGTTTGGTCTATATTCCCTGTCTACCTTTCTTTGTCTCCTCCTATCTACACTAATCAGGCTTCAAATCCCACTGTTTAACTAAAACTGCTCTTATGAAAGTCATCAATGGACTTCATTTTAACAAATTCAGTGGTCATTTCTCTGTCCTCATCTTACATAACTTCTTGGCAGCATGCAACACCTCTGACCATTTCCTTTTTCTTGAAATACTCTCCTTTCCTGGTTTCGTATACTATGGAATCTTCTGGTTTCCCTCCAGCAACTCTTGCCACAGTTCATTGTTGTTGCTTTTTATTGTTGTCATTGTTTGTTCAGTGACTTTTCTGAACAGACTCTGTAAAGTCTTTATTCTTTGTCATGTGTGACCACTGAAGTCTTGTTTTGGTTAGTTTAGTGGTCAGCTAATGGTTGGACAGAGATGTCTTTAAATGTCTGGAAATGGTAAGTCCCCTAATCTTTTTGAGGGGCTATGTGTACATGTTGGGGCACATCGCCTACATTCTGGCAGGCAGTTGTCGACTCTGCCTTAGCCTTCACTTCCTGCTTGCATATAGCTTCAGAGTTGTCCAGAGGTGAGAGATTAGGGCTTTCTCAGGTGAGAGGTTAGGGCCTTCTCAGGTGTGGGTATGTGCACAACCTTGTGTTCATGTGCACAGTCCTACACATGCACATGGCCTTCTAGATTCCCAGGAGTATGTCAGGTCTCTTCAAAGGCCCTTATGGACATCTCATTTCCCAGATTTTCCTTTTAAGCTTTTCAGTTAGTCTTTTGTTTGCCCCAGGTTTTATATACTGCCTCAGGAAGCTGTTTTGTTAAACAATTGCTGCTGATGGTTTTTGACAAATAGCCCTGGGAAAAAACTATTTGCTCTAGGCATACTTGAGTCCAGCTGGTGCTCTCTTTAGTCTGTATCCTGAATCCCAGCACTTCTCACCACCCTACTGCCATCGTCCTGATCCAAGCCACCATCGTCTCTCACCTGAATTACTGTCATAATCTCATGTTACTCCTGACTCCATTCTTGCCCTCCCATAATCCATTCTCCACACAGCGGATCTTTTAGAAATGCTCTTCAAATGAGGTGATCCAACTGTTTAAAAACTTTTAGTGGCTTTTCTGTTGTCCTTTGGAGAAAAGCCAAGCTCTTCCCATGGTGCTCCAGGCCCCTTATAATCTTGCCCCTGCCTGCCTGATTGCCTCAACTCATTTTTCCCCTAAGCTATCAACCTTGTTTGTGTCTTTCAATTTCTTGACTACATCATACTCTTTGATGCTCTTTCCCACTATAGGGCCTTCACACTTCAGGTTCTGACATGCCAGTTTCCCAGGGTTTTCTAGTTCTAGCACTGAAAGTCCCATATTTCAGGAATCCCTCAATCCTGGGCACACCAGGACAGTTGGTCACCCTACTTCATACACAGTGTCATCCCTAATTAGACTACTGTTCTCCCGATTCATAATGTAGATATATCCTGTTCACCCTTTAATCTCAGTTTAAATATTCCTCCTTTAGTGAGGCCTTCCTTGAACACTCAGTTGAAGTAGGGCCTCCCTGTTTTTCCCTCCTGTTATTCTCTACTATTCTCCTTGGCACAACTTATAATGATTTGTAATTATGTATTCTTTTGTTTGTTTACTTTTATTGCATGTCTCTTCCACTAGACTGTACTCTATGAGGGTAGTAGCTGTTTTTGTCTCACCCATGTATTCCTGGCATCCAGCACAACACGTGGTACATGTAAATACTTGTTAAATGAATGAATGGATGCCCTACCACCATAGATTGATCTGCCACTCTCTGTTTAATGTTAAAGCATTTGTATTCAATGGAGGTTTTCCTCTGTGGCCTATGTATATTCCCTAGATGAGGTTAATGCACCCTTCTTAGATAGCGATGTTGTGTGACTCCTTTATACTTTTTTTTTTTTTAGATGTTGGGGGTAGGAGTTTATTAATTAATTTATTTATTTTTGCTGTGTTGGGTCCTCATTTCTGTGCAAGGGCTTTCTCTAGTTGTGGCAAGCGGGGGCCACTCTTCACCGCGGTGCGCGGGCCTCTCACTATCGCGGCCTCTCTTGTTGCGGAGCACAGGCCCCAGACGCGCAGGCTCAGTAGCTGTGGCTCACAGGCCTAGTTGCTCCGCGGCATGTGGGATCCTCCCAGACCAGGGCTCGAACCCGTGTCCCCTGCATTAGCAGGCAGATTCTCAACCACTGCGCCACCAGGGACGCCCCCTCCTTCATACTTTTTAAAATCCTAAAAACCCAAAGAAGTAAGCAAGTCCAGTGGAAACTGTTTATGGTACAACTTTGATCTGAACAAGAACAGGGCTAGCCCATGTAGTGCCTTCATGTGAATTGGAGAAAAGTGTCCCCTCAACTTTTACAAGTTGGCTTTTAAAAAGCCATTTAAGGAGATGGAGTAAAGAGAGATCGTCTCAATTCTCTCAACTCATGTCTTACTCTCTAGCCACATGGCCTTGTACACTCACAGATCGCACAACTGTAAGCCACAGCCCTGATTCTGAGGGAAAATTTGCTAGCAAGGTGAGAGGAAGAGTGATGAGAAAGCAACAGAGCCCCAGGAGATACAGTGCCTGCCTCTGGTAGAAACTGGGCTTCTTTTGCAAGTTGGCTTTTAAAAAGCCATTTAAGGAGAGGTAATAAAAAGAGATTGACTCAATCATCTCAACTCATGTCAGCGGTTAAGCATCAAGAACACATATTCTGGAATCCCACAGGCCTGGGTTTGCATTCTAGCTCAGCCTTTTACTAGCTGTGTGACCTTGGAGAAGTGCCTCCATTTTCTCATCTGTAAAATGGCTCATAAGGTCATTATGAACATTAAATAAGATCATGTGTATAACATATGTTTATTTCAGTGTCTTAAATAGCAAGTAGCAAGTCTTAAATAACTAGTTATTAGTAATATTGATACATAATATTTATATTATATAAAATGTAATATACAGAATACTAGATTTCTAAGAAGAAGTCAGAATGAGCTTCAAAGGTAGCTTTGAACAGGCGGCCCCTTCCCCTGCAGCCAGCTTGGAGTTTGAAACTTGGGTTTTTATTAAAAGATAGAATTGGAAGGCTTCCCAGATTGTACAGCTGGCCCGGTCCCTAGCCAGCCTGGTGACGGTGTAGGGTGACGAGCAAGGTGACTCACTTGTCCCAGTAGAAGCCTCATCTCCTGTGAAACAGCAGGGGTGGGGGCAGGGATGCTGAACAAGATGTAAATAAGGTCCCCCAGAGCTATGCCCATGCCAAATATCCAAGTATTGTACAGGTGGCTGGCTACAGGCCTATCCTCAGGAAGAAGGCACATAGGCTCCAGGGATGACTTATCTCTCTTTTCACTAAAAGAAAAGACTTCCAGGCTTCCAAGACAGCTCTTTGCCAGGGGAAGGCATAACCCAGAGCACTGTGGTACCCTGGGTGGTGTCTAGGTGGCAGACTGGGTAGGCAACAGGAAGGTGTTGGACCTAGAGGAGGCCAAGGACACGGAGAGGAGAGAGTCAGCCCAGTGTTGGAGCACCTCTGTGTGCTACCACTTTGTCTCCGGCTCAGGAAGACATCTGAACCCGGGGAAAATGGTTCAAGTGAACAGCCATAAAGGCAGCCTTGAAAGGGAAAGAAAGGATGGAAGAAGAGCTTGGGGTACCAAGTACCAGGACATTTGAGTTTTGATAGGGATACCACATCCTTTACCCAGGATCACTTAGGCAGTGGAAATCTCCAAACCCTAGTTAGCTTTATAATGTAATGGATAGTGACAATACTAATAACAATGACAACAGTAATAATAGTTAGCAGTTGATGAACATCATAGCCTGGCCCTGCACTAAGTGCCTACACAGACTACCTTGTTTTGTCCTCTCAACAGCCCAGTGAAGTGGGAACCATTACCATCCTTATTTTACAGGTGAGGAAACTGAGGTTTAGAGAGGCAAAGGAGTCTAGCCCAGGTCAGGCCACGGAACCCACATTTGAACCAAGGTCTCTCTGACACTAAAGTTCCTAACCCCAAATCACAACACACAGCCTAACATTCCACAAACATGGGGTTCATCAGACATCTCCAGGAGGAAAATTCAGGGCCTTTGGTCACCACCTCCCTGCACAGCCTGGGCTCAGGCTGAGAGGCCCAGGGTTTTTTTTTAACTTGTTCACTCTATCATTTACCATCACATAACTTGACTAGCCGTGCAACCTTGAGCAAGGGCTTACACAGAACCTAGCACACAGCCAGCACTCCATAATGCTAGCTGGTATTATTATTGTTATTAGCCTCCCTGAGCCTGTTTCAGCTGGATAAAAATGGGATAGTAGGGCCCACACTGTCTCTCTCACAGGCTTATTGTGAGGTCAAATGAGATGATGAATGAAAAGGACTTTGTAAACTGAGGTCAGTGGGAATGCACTATGCTCTCATTAATGAATTCATTAGTTCCTTCAGCAAACTTGTCCTAGATGATTATTATGGGCTGGGGTAGACACTAAGCTGAAATAGACAGAGGCTCTGCCTTTGTACCTTCACATTCTCCCTGAAGATCTTAGTAATTATGTCTTTGTGTACCACAGGCTAGAGATTTTCACTGCCATTTCACAGATGAGGTTAAGTAATATATCCAAAATCATATAGTAATGCAGAATTAATAATAATAGGTATCTGGGACTTCCCTGGTGGCACAGTGGTTGAGAATCCGCCTGCCAATGCAGGGGACTGGGGTTCGAGCCCTGGTCCGGGAAGATCCCACATGCCACGGAGCAACTAAGCCCGTGCACCACAACTACTGAGCCTGTGCTCTAGAGCCCGCAAGCCACCACTACTGAAGCCTGCATGCCTAGAGCCCGTGCTCCGTAGCAAGAGAAGCCACCGCAATGAGAAGCCTGCGCACCACAACGAAGAGTAGCCCCCACTTGCCGCAACTAGAGAAAGCCTGCATGCAGCAATGAAGACCCAATGCAGCCAAAACTAAATAAATAAATAAAATAAATTAATTTAAAAAAATAGGTATCTGTGTGATCTTGGGCTGGTTACTTAACCTCTCCATGATAGGTTGAATAATGGCCCCCAAAATATCTAGGTTCTTATCCCTGGGCCTGTATATATTACCTTATGTGGAAAAAGGGACTTTGTCCATGTGATTAAATTAAGGATCTTGAGATGAGAAGATTATCTTGGATGATCTAGGTGGGTCCTAAATGCAATCACATGTATCCTTGTAAGAGAGGGGCAGAGGGAGATTTGACATAGACAGAAGAGGAGAAGGCAATGTGATCGTGGAGTAATGGCAGATTAGGGTGATTTGGCCAAAAGCCAAGGAGTTCTGGCAGCCACCAAAGCTGGAAGTGGCAAAGAATGGATTCCCCTGCAGAGCCTTCTGAGGAGTGGCTCAGCTGACACCTTGATTTCCACCCTGTAGTACTGGTTTTGGATTTCTGGCCTCCAGAATTATTCTGTGAGAGATCATTTCCTTTTGTTTTAAGCCAACAAGTTTGAGGTACTTTGTTACAGCAGCCATAGGAAATGGCTAATATACTCTCCATGCCTCAGTTTCTTCACTTGGGAAATAGGGTTAATAATAAGATCCATTTCATACGGTTGTTGTAAGGATTCATGAGGTTAATACATGCAAATGACTTTCAAACTGTGCATGTCATATTCATATTGAAATCACCATATAACTATTAGCTATTGTCACTGCTATTATTGTTGTTGCCGTTGTTGTTATCATCAGCAGAGTATTTACTATATGCCAGGTCCTATACTTAGGTCTCTAGAGACGTTCTTCATGCAAGTGAAAGTGCTGGGCTTGTAACTCAAGTTTTCTGAATTCCAAAACTGTGCATTTATTTTTCACATTTAATTATAGTTATTATCACATAAAGGTCCTATAAAAGAAGTTTATCTCCAGCCTTTGCAGCACCTCTATTCTACACCTGGCCCTCAACCTATTATCCCAGAATTCAGGGTTTATTGGGTAGGAACTCTACCTTAGGAGGGAAGGTGCTCCTTGCTGAGTGAGTCCAGCTCATCCCCAGTTCCGAGCTCCCTGCTGGAAATGCTGGAGAGGAGTGGGATGGAATGAAGCACCGTTCCCTCCGGAGATTGAAATAGCATCTCATATTCGTAGGACCAAGGGCATCACTGCCTTTCTCATTTCTCCTCTGAGCATCTGGCACATACTGGCATCCCATAAATATTTGGTAAATTACTGAATCTCTCTGGGATGGTTGGAAAACAAAATTCCATTACCCAAACAGAGACTTTGAGGCCAACAGATGTTACACGAGTGGTGCATTTATCAGGGCACTGGGAGAAATGAGACGGTGTACCTAAAGGGGTAACTTGAGGAGAGTCTAAGGAGGGGACTACTTACGAAAGTGTTTGTTGGCTGGGTAAAGGGAACCCACAAGGGATGGTGAAAAACCCTGGGTCTAGGCAGAGCAGGGAGCTGTTCCCATGCCTAGCCAGAAGGAGCAAGGGGAGGGAGTAGACACAGAACCCAATGAAAGCTGTAGCTGTGGGAGGGGGAGCACGTAGCGGAAGATGTGGCTTTTGGTGAAGGATTGCAGGCTCTGCCAACCTGTGGCCCAGTGTCTTAGTCTATTCAGGCTGCTATTACAAAATATCATAAACTGGGTGGCTTATAGACAAATTTATTTCTCAGTTCTGGAAGCTGGGAAGCCCAAGATTAAGGCGCTGGCAGATTCAGTGTCTGGTGAGGACCTGCTTCCTCGTTCACAGACTGTGGTCTTTCTGCTGTGTCTTCACATGAGGGAAGGGGTGAAGGAGCTCTCTGGGGTCTCTTTTGTAAGGGCACTAATCGCATTCCTAAGGACTCTGCTCTCGTGACCTATTCACCTCCCAAGGGCCCCATCTCCAAATACCATGGCATTGGGGATTAGGTTTCAATTTAGGAATTTGGGGGGAAGGGGGACACAAACATTCAGTCTATAGTACCCAGACAGCAAGGGAGCCAGGGAAATAAATACCCCATTTTCTCTTGCCTTCAGCCATTCAGTCTTCTGCCAGAGCTTTTCATTGACCAAATCCAACCAGAGGCCAGAGGGCTAGGGAACCCAGGTGCAGTCCTCTTGGATCTGCCTCTTGGGGCACGGAGCAGGATGGAGAAGGGTGGAGAGCAGATCTGGAGGGACAAATGGAGAACATCTAGCAGGGCTACCGTCCCAAGGTCATCTAGCAAGACCAGTGCTAGGCTGAAAATAGGGCTTTTAGTGACTCCAGGCTCATTTCCTGACACTTGCGTGCTTGTAAACAGCTTAACCTCATGATGCATTTAGTGATTGGCCAGGTACTTGTTATTTTCATTTGGTCTTAGAACTTCTGACAGTATTTTTCCCCTTGTCAATGGGTTTGAAAAGTAAAATCTCTCCATCATTGCTCAATTCTTTTCATTGTTTTTTGTGACATCTCATTTTTAATTATACTTTCCACAGGCCATAAGTGAATTAATATAGGGGATAAATTAATAAAATCTCTATAGTCTTCCTACAGGCTATACTTATCCACTTATGCAAAATGAGAACTAAACTCTATAGATTTTTCTGAAAGTTTTAGTTGCTGATAAATTAGAATCAGAAATGGGAATTTTTCTTGTCCCCTGGGAGATTGAACTTAATTGCCTGGAGATATGTTGGCAAAGGACAAAAAATCCTGACCTGTCTGCTACAGGTATTACAGGCATCAGATCCTTTATTCTCAGGGCTGGAAAGGTCTGGCCCCTCTGCCTCTGGGCCTTCAAGGTGGCCACTCACCAATATATAGAGTTGACCCTTGAACAAGGCAGCGGTTGGGGCATTGCCCTTCCACGCAGCCGAAAATCTGCGTATAACATATAGTTGTCCCCACGTATATATGCAGTTCCTCTGTATCTGCGATTCAACCAACTGTGGACCGTGTAGTGCTATAGTCTTTACTACTGAAAAATATTCCATGTGTAAGTGGACCCACGCTGCTCAAATCTGTATTGTTCAAAGGTCAACTGTACTTACCACACAGAGGTCAGAAGGACTGGCCACCAGAAGCCTGGAATCTGGAGTCAGCCAGATCTGAGTTGATTTCCAGCTCTGCTATGTGGCCTTGGCCAAGTCACTTAATCTCTCTGAGCCTCAGTTTCCCCTCTGACAAAGTGGGGATATGGTGTGCCTACCTTTCTGGATTGCTGTCAGGGTGAAATGAGGTCGTGCCATCGATCCCTTCGTGTGCTGCCTGAGGGGTGGTCAGTGCTCCTTAAATAACGCAACCGCCAGTGGGAGCCTCTCTCTTCCCCCACCCCTCCTGGCTCCCAGACAGCTTGTGTTACTGATACATCCATCTCCTCGTCCCGTATCCCAACCTGCATACCCACCTCTGGCTCCCTTGTGTGCAAAAGCACTCTGAACACGTTCCTGGCACTTTGGCTCTTAGCCATCCCGTGTACTTTTCAGCTTTGGCCTCAGCGCTCCTTCCCCCATTGTCTCAGCTCAGGACTCCCTGCCACAGCCTTGGCCTCCCAGAGCCCAGCTCCCAGCCAGCCCAAGCTTTGTGTCCCTAGGAACCAAGGGGAATGAATAGTAGGGTGCAGATAGGGTCTTCAGCAATCTTGCAGTCCACCTCAGCCCCTTACGGACAGGAAGGGGGCTTTGGTGAAAAGTCCAGGTACGAGCATCAGGCAGCCCTGGGTGTGAATTCCAGTTCTGCCACTTAGTAAGGGCAGGATCTTATGCAAGTCATTTAACATCTTTATGCCTCTATTTCCTCATCTGTAAAATGGTGAAAGATAGATCCTACCTCATGGGGTCGTTGGGAGGACTAAATGAGGCACTGTTTGGAGAATGCTTAGAAGAGTGCTTGCTGATGATGATTTCACCTCTGACCGCACTCAGCAGTCCAGCAGTGGACCCTGAAGGTACAAGAGACAAAGCTCGAGCTTGGCACAAAGGCACCCGCAACAGACACTCTTGCTGCAAAGCCCCCTCCATCTTTGGGGCCCTCTTCCTCCACCCCACCAGCAGCTCTACCCTCTCCATCCCTTCCATTCCCGCTTCCAACAATGGCAACACTGCCCCGGAGCTATAAGGATCAGTTACCAGATGACCAAGCATTTGGTTGAATTTTTCACTCATTCATTTTCTATTCATCTTCCTCATACTTAATGTGAGTTGGGCCAAAAGCAGGGCTTATGGGTTTTTTATTTTGTATTTTTTTGGACAAGAAGATAGACCATTTTTTTCCTCCTCAGCAGGGTCAGCCTGGCAGCCCAGGAGTTGCCAAGTGGGTCTCCAGCATAAGAGACCGTCTGGGCCTTCTGGATTTTCTTTTCCTTTTTTAAATATTTATTTATTTCGCTGTGCCGGGTGTTAGTTGCAGCATGAGGGATCTGGTTCCCTGACCAGGGATCAAACCCGGGCCTCCTGCACTGGGAGCGCAGAGTCTTAACCACTGGACCACCAGGGAAGTCCCTTTCCGGATTTTCAGACCATCATTACCTGGTCTGCCTGGGTACCCCACGGGCTCATCTTTGTGGCGTGCAGCCCCATATCCATCTGTAGTCAACCTCGAGGAGTCTGCTGTGGTCATCGTCCAGCTCCCCACATCTAGCAGATGGAGAGAAACCCAGAGAACAGAAGCAAGGTGATTTGCCCAAGGTTACACAGCCACTCAGTTGCCCGAAAACTCTGTCGCTTCTCATTCTAGGAGTAGTTCATAGCACGTGACAGCGCCAAGTAGTTAAGAATGGGGACTCCAAGAGAGTGGGGCTCCTCCCCTGACACCACCTCTCATCACCTGGCAGATCTCCGGCAGAGTACTTGTCCTCCTTGAGTTTGATTTCTCTGCTGTAAACTAGGAAGGATGGCAGCCTCTACCTCATAGAACGATGAGGATTCCAGTCAGCCCAGGCCTGAGTCATGGTTCTGGTAGTTATCTGTGCACCTGAAAGGCCCTGAGGATCCCTACCCAGAGAGTGAAAGTGAGACCCCACGTCACTCTGCCCCACACGGCCTGGCAAGTCGCTCCAAGGCCACTCCCTTTCCTCCCTGCCGGCATCCTTAGTGCGGCTTGTGTGTGAGGGGGCCATCAGCCTAGGTGCCAGCTTCCAGGTGAAAACGGCACTGACATCCCTTGAGTCCTCACTGGACCCAAACCAGACTGTGTTCTTCTCAGACAGCAGGAGAGTGACCCTGCCACCTCCGCCAGGGGACTCAGATCTAGTCTGTGCAGCCAGATTGGGCAGCTGCCTGCGGTCCTCTTAGTGCTTCTCTTCCCTGCCACACCCCAGGGTGTAGAGGGACCACTTAGTGCCGGGCCCCATGCTGCATGCTTCACACACATCACCTCATCTAATCCTCCCAAGCATCCCCTCACTCAGCGCTTTCCACTCGTACTGGCTTCCTTGCTGTCCCCGCACCTGTCAGCGTGTTCCCACCCTAGAGCCTTTGCACTTGCGGTGAACCTCTGCCTGGAACGTCCTTTCCCCAGGCATCCACAAGGCTTGCTTCAGATCAACTTTTCAATAAGGCCTTCCCCGACTACCCTATTTAAAATTGCAATCCCCACTTCCCACCACAACACTCCAGCCCCCTCTCATACATGCATAGCGTTTATCACCATGTAACATGGTACATATTTACTTATTATCTTGTTATTTGTCTGTCTCCCCGAGGACCAAGATTTCTGTCTGCTTTATTCTCTGCTGTATCCTCAGAGCCTAGCACCATGCCTGGTACATAGTAGGCACACAATAAATACTTGCTGAATAAATGGAGGATCCCATGAGGTAGCTGTTATTTATGATGCCCACTTTACAGCCAGAGGTACAGAGAACTAATTTTAATTTGCTTTACACCACACGGTCGGGATCCAAACACAAAGCAGTCTGTTCTTAGAGCTCTAACACGCAACTCCTACACTGTACTGCCTTTGGCCACAGAGGGCTTCTTGGTGAGCCAAAAGTAGATCCTCAAACTGGAGCTGGCTGGGGAACTGGAAGCTTCCTGTCCATTCACCAGGACCCAGCCCCCAACTCTGGGAAGCAAAGGGGGAGCCATAGGCAGGGTGTAAATGCCAGGGTGCAGAGTGTTTCAGCCTCTGATCTGGGGACATGTGGGTGGGTGGCCCTTAACCTGCCCATGCAGCACCCCACCAGCCTTCCAGACAGACAGTTCCCAGAGACTAGAGAAGGCCCAAGTTTGAATCCCACTTTCTTTGTCTCTATTACTCTCACTGAAAAGAGCAGTGCTTCCTTGATACTGAGATCTGCTCAACCCTGTCCCCAGCCACCTGACATCCTGGCCACCTTTGAAAAGCCTCTGGAGCTTGCCCACTGCCTCCAGTCTCTAGGGCTTTGGCTTCTGGGTCATAGTCTGTCTACACTTGCCTCTGCCAGAATCTTTGGGGACTTCTGTGTCTCTTGTGATGACCCTGCAAACACCCAAGTCTCTGAGTTCCTTGACCTTCTTACGTTCAGTGACCTCCCCCTTCCCTTCCCTTGGACCATAGAACCGCAGCAAAGGCCTCAGCATCTCTCAGAACTGCTGCCACCACCCCCATGATCTCAAACTCCGCAGTTTCTCCTGCTCATTCACGATCCCCTCGTCTCCTCCCACCTCTGCTACTGAAGCTGCTCTTGTTTCACGTCCCTTTCATTCTCCACTTCCCCTGGTTCCCTCCAACATTCCTCTTCTTCCAGACAATGGATCAAACTTCTAGTGTAGGCCGTTTCAGCTACACTGGCCCCGGTTCTAGAAACTCTCCTGTCTGAACTTCCAGTGGGACAGCCCTGCTGATCCACGGCTCCACCCAGGCTGCCTGGCTGCACCTCTGCCCCTTGCGCTGCCCTCCTAAACTTTCCCTCTTGTGGATGCCGCCTCTGCTCTCTGCTCTCGGCGAACGCAGGCCTCACCACACCCCTTAGCTCCAGCAGAGGCCCTCGCCTTTGACTGAGGGGGTCTAGGCTCCTCAGGTCTCTCTCCTGCATTTCCCTATCAACCTGTGCCCTTCAAAGTCACTGATGCTCTCTCCTCCCCAGCCAGGGCATGGCCTTGTACATTCTTCTGTATTTCCTCAAAGGTGGTGTTTATTTTTTTCCTTTCAGGACAGATAGGATTTTGGGGAGAGGGGTATGTTTAAAAGTCTTTATGTCCATCCCCATGGATAATTTGGGGGATCAAGCTGTCAGACCATCGGTAGTTAAATAAACAAACCTCCTCCTTCCTCCCAGGCCCTGCACTAGGTGCTGGAGGTGCTTCATAGATGAGACCCTTAGGCAGCTCCTGGGCTCATGCAGTAGGCCCCTATCCAGGAGGGAGAGGAGTGCAGGGGAGGGCAACAAGAGGTAGTTTTGAAGTCAGACGAAATCAACTGTGAATTCTGACTTACTAGCTATGCTACTCTGGACAAGTCACTTCATCTCTCTGAGCCTTAGTTTCCTTGCCTGTAAAATGGGAATAATAGTAGTGCTCATTTTATTTCTGAATTGTGTTTCCATTCTTCAATGTCAGGAACGAGGTGACTCATAGTAAACTAGCTAAAAACGGGGAAATCTTTTAATAGCTGCTCTGGGCTGAATTGTGTGTGCCCCCCTCTGCTACAATTCTTATGTTGAGGTCCTAACCCCAATGTGATTGTATTTGGAGGTAGGGTCTTTAGGTGGTAATTAAGGTTAAATGAGGTTATAAGGGTAGAGCCCTAATCTGATAGGACTGTGACCTTATTAGGAGAGGAAGATATTCTCTCTTTTTTCTCTCTCTCTCCACCATGTGAGGATGCAGCAAGAAGGCAGCCGTCTGTAAGCCAGAATGAGCATTCTCATCAGAAATCAAATCAGCCAGCACTTTGATCTTGTACTTCCCAGCCTCTGAAATTATGAGAAATAATTTCTGTTGTTTAAGCCACCAGTCTATGGTATTTTGTTATGGCAGCCTGACCTGACTGATGACCATAGCTTGCCTTGCAATATGGAGATATGCTTCAGTCAACAAAGATGGCAGGTGGAATCTAAAAAGGCCAAACTCATTGAGACAGAGAGTAAAATGGTGGTTATCAGGGAATGGGGGGTAGGGGGGATGGGACAGATGTTGTTTAAGCATACAAACTTGCAATAAGTAGTGAATAAGCCCTAGAGATCTAACGCACAGTGCAGTGAAAAGACAACAATGTTGTATTGTAATCATCAAACTTGCTGAGAGACTAAAACTCAACTATTCCAACCACTGAAAAGAAAGGATAATTATATAACATGACAGAGATGCTAATTATAGCTACATGGCAATCATATTGCAATGTGAAATTTATCAAAGTAACATGTTGTACACCTTAAATTCACACAATGTTATATGTCAAATATATTTCAATTAGAAGAAAACAAAGATGGTAGAACAGGCTTTACTCTAAGGAATGCACAGAAATAGTCAACCTGGTAGCTTAAGCTAAAGCATTGGTAGAAGCCAAAATGTTAAAACTTGGTGTAGATAACATCTGAGTGCCTAGGCTAAATTTGCTATAAATTTTAATATAATTTTATATTTATTTTCATATATATATCTCTATGTATGTTGACACACGCAGAAAGCCTCAGAGTCAAATATTTGCAGAACTCCTGAAGCAGTTGCTCTGAACACTTAGGTTCATGGCCACCATTTGCAAACTATTGCACTGGAAAATAACAGGTGAATGGAAAGCCAAATCCTTAAAATGTATAGAAGGACTCTGGCTCCAGCAGATCACAGGGGAAGGAAATGTGGGCTAGTCTAATTCATAAGGGGGTGTTTTCTCAATAAATTCAAATAAGAAGCTTTCTGAGGATGGACTGCATTGCAATCTTTTGGAAGGGGTGTGGGCAAGTGAATAGAAAATGGGCAAGGTTATTTTTGTAAAGGAATATGCTAGAATGGCATTCTGGAATTTCTGTCTCCAAATGATGCAAATTGGTAGCAGCATCCCCAAGCATCACTTTTTAAGGTCCATCAATTGCTGGTATAACAAAACACACCTATTAAACCATTGAAATTTTATGCCCTCAAATCAACTGAGAAAAATACTTTGCAATATATTCATATATCATGAAAGGAGCTGTATTTTTTCAGCTGTTTTCCTTAAGCCAGTGAGCAACTGCCTTTCATTTCACGATTTATTTCTATTTTTCTCCCCATATCCACTCGTGCCTCCTTAGAGTCCATTCTCCACATATCAGCCAGAAGAATTTTTTTTTTTTAAAGAAGAAGATGTTGGGGGTAGGAGTTTATTAATTAATTTTATTATTTATTTTTGGCTGTGTTGGGTCTTCGTTTCCGTGCGAGGGCTTTCTTTCGTTGTGGCAAGCGGGGGCCACTCTTCATCACGGTGCGCGGGCCTCTCACTGTCGCGGCCTCTCCCGTTGTGGAGCACGGGCTCCAGACGCGCAGGCTCAGTAGTTGTGGCTCGCGGGCCTAGTTGCTCCGCGGCATGTGGGATCCTCCCAGACCAGGGCCCGAACCCGTGTCCCCTGCGTTAGCGGGCAGATTCTCAACCACTGCGCCACCAGGGAAGCCCAGCCAGAAAAATTTTTAAGGTGACCTCTGGACATTTGAAAAAAACAACATGCCTTGGGGGCATTTGACATGAAAAGCATATACCCATTCCTACCTGCACCCCTTCCGGTTGAGTATCACTACTTTATTCCTATACACTTTTTCTCTATTTTTTCCTTTAAAAGATTTCCCTGAAAACCTATGGTTAATATGTCTAGACCATCAGTTTCCTTTGTCCCCACTCCCCACAGATTTCTAGTATATGTTACTTATTGGTCATCACTTTGATGTGTAGTTCACAGAGTCAACTTTGAAGGGGAGTGACACAGGGACTCATGAGAGTCATTGAGAGTCAAGACATCTGAAGTCAGCGCAGCTCAACAACTGTTTACTCGCCTTCCATGGGCAAAGCACCACACATAGCCCAGTGGAGACTGCAGAGAAGATCATGTGTTCTCTGGCCTCATAAGCTCTCCATTTAGTTCAAGCCCCAGCTCTGCCCCTCATTTGCTCTGTGACCCCAAGCAAGCCCGTTACTGTGCTTGTACATCAGTTTCTTCATCTATCAAATGTGGGGACTCACACATGACCTCTCAGGTTCTTTGCAGTTCTCCCACTGCAGGAGACAGTGGTGCCATGGAACTCTGCTTCTTCACCTTGCATCATGGAACTTCCCTGGCCTACTTAAAGGCAAGGAAACAATCACACTGACAGCCACATGCCCAGTCAGCGTGTTAGGAAAATACCTGTGCTCAGCTCCTTCTACTCTCTTCTTTCCTCCTAGGTTCTCCTCACAACTCCCTAGATTCTCTTTTGTGTCCATTCCTTTTCATCCTGCATCCTTATACTTTAGGAGGAGACGGCGATCAGGGCATCCTCTGAGGAAAGAGTCCATAGATATATGTACATAGAGGCTTAAAGATGCATCTCCCCTTACTGAGCACTCTTCCCTTGGGAAGGGCTGTCTCCAAAACAGCTCAGAAGAAAGTCACTGTTCTAGCTACCCCAATATGCCAAATTGCTTTAAAATAGAAAAAGTCTCTTTCATTTTCTCAATCTAGATCAATCCTGATAGTCTCCTCCCTATGGGACATTAGTGAATAATAGAATTAAGTGCTAATAAGTTACAGAGAAAGGAGAAATATTCCTAATGCTTAGTCTCATCTTTTTAATATTCACGGTCATTGGGTTCCTTATTAATATTAGAATTAGGTACTGTTAAATATGGTTAAGAATAGTAACCTTTCTAGGCTTTTCATTTCTTCTTCAGTTGGGACTTACTTATGGTGTATTACATTGTATATAAACTTTGCCCCAGGAATTTTGATAACATGGGTCACTCCATTCCTCAAGTACACATGCATTCCCTGAAACAGTGAAAGAGTTGCTATTAGAAACATGTGGGTGAGTACAGCCTCCTTTTCTGATTTTACCCTTTGAGATGGAGTTGGTTATGGCATCACTGAAACCCCCATCTTGGTGCCCTAGTGATGCGATGTGAAGAGGAAGGAAAGCATTTCATTTTACAGACTTGTTCCTTAGGACTTTATTTAACAGTCTGGTAAGAGGGGACGTGATGAGATCATATGGAATATTGAAGGGCACTTTGCTAAATGACCATTTGGGAGGAAAAGGAAATTCTTTTCGTGTCAAATTCCTAGCTATCTTCCTATTCTGGTTCAAAAGAGGAAACCCAAAGCTGTACGTGACTGTGAGTATTCTGTCTGCTGTGTTCAAGGGAGAGTAGAAATGGGCAAGTTTTATGCACTATTATATCAATAGAGACATATAAGTATGGATAATTGTGCTTCTTGAGGTACAATTTTGGGTGACTAAATAACTGAATCCTTGAAGTAAATGCTATAATATCTGGATTATTGAGACTGCCTCTTGGCATTGATGGAATTAGCCAGATAATTGCCAACCCTCATATGAGTTTGTACCATGGAGTACACTGTCCGGGCTGAACTTCCCTGGAGGTTGACCCATTCATCAGACACTGCAGGTTAAGCTAAGAGAACACGCAGCAGCTCCACATGATTGGGTTTACCAGTTACAAGAACCGTGAGCATTTAGGTCAGGCCCTTACATTTGACTGGTTATAAGCCAGGATGCACAGTTAATGGAAAGTATCATCACTTTATCTGCTATGATAACATCCAACCATGCATTGTACTGTCCAGAAAGACTTCGGAAATAATAATGGTAATATAATTTTGTTTTGGCTTTAGCCAAAAATACACCTAAAATTCGTCTGACTAAATTTTGTTTCACTAACATTTACTCATGTAATGGAAATTTACCTGCTGGGTTTGGCTCATGGACTGCGTCCTCTGCTAGAGTTGCTTTTTCTCTGCTCTGTTGTTATAGTAACTGAACATATAACAGCAAAAAAGATTATAACATGCTTCTTCAGAAGTTCTCTTTGTTACTTGAAATATTCATCCACACCCCTCGCTTTGCACACCCTTTGGTACAACCAAATAATATAGAGCTGGGAAGTGGTCATGCACCCAAGAGAAGAAGAATAAGGAAAAAAGGAGAGAATAGGTAAGAATAATTAAAGGCCTGAGGGTCATTCCATTACTCTTCACCAACACACACACACACACACACACACACACACACACACACACACGCACACTAAAAAAACTGCTTTTATTATGCAAACAAAAGGGATATTATTATCTACCTTATCCACTTTAAAGAAGATAAACGCAGGAGCAAAACACGCTTTTTATAATCAAATTGTCTGACAGAAGCAAATAGCGTATAGCTCGCACCTTGTCTTCAAAGGGATGATGTATTATTTTTATTTTTACCATTTAGCATTATGTTTTCCAAAGGCTTTTAGATCTTTTCTTACTACTCTTCCCCCAACAGTCCCCTGGACTCAGCATAACCAACTCATTTTGGGTTTCCAGAACAAAAGTAGTGGATATGGGCCTCCATAATGGATCTTCCCAGAGACCTGGGAAGTCTCCAGTACCAGGATGGGCCTCTTCACTCTTCCTTACCATAGCCACTATTCATTGAGTAACTACTTTGTACTACTATGTGTGAGGCATTTAGCATACTTTATTGAATTTAATCCTGTCAGCAGCCCTGAAAGAAAGGCAGTGTTTCTGTTATCACTTGCTTTTCTAACTTCATGTCTTAAATTGTTAAATGGCAATCAGAACACAGCTATAGGTAAAAAGGTACTAAGAAACATTTATTATAATTGTAGCTCCAGAGACATTAAATAATTTGGGTACCCCTGATAGAAACATGGAAAACATCAGTTGGAAAATTTGCTTAAACTTTGTGATAGGCAAAATTCTAAGAGGGCCCTAATAATTCCCATACTCTGATACCTACAGTCTTATATAAGCCCCTCCCCTTGAATGTAGGTGGAGCTTGTTACTTGCTTCTGACCAATAGAATATGCAAAGGTGGTGGGATTTTGCAGATGTAAATAAGGCCTCTAGTCAGTTAACTTTGAGTTAATTAAAAGAAGATTGTCTTGGGTGGGCTTGACCTAATCAGGTAAGCCCTTTAAAAGAGGTTCCAGGCCTTCCCTGAAAAAAGAGACTCGAAGAAGACAGACTCTCTCCTGCTGGCCTTGAAGAGGAAGCTGCCATGAGTTTTTCTGCAGCAACAGAATGAATTTGGCCAACAACCATGTGACCATGGAAGAGGACCTGGACCCTTAGATGAGATCCTGGCCCCAGCTTGACTACAGCTTTGTGAAAGCCTGAGCAGAGGACCCAGGCACACTGTCCCCAGATTCCTGAGCCATGAAAGCTGTGCGATAATACATGGGTGTTGTTTTAAGCCACTGTGTTAGTGGTAATTTGTTACATAGCAATAGAAAACAAATACAAAGTTCATGAGCCTTACTTATCTCCTCTAAAAAACCAGGAATGCTTAGTCACACCTCAAGAAGAGGTTGAAAAGATTCAGGTAGTAAGTGCTTTAGCCATTTCACCATTATCTGGGTAGTGATAAGAACATGGGCTCTGGAGTGAGGTAGACTTGAGTTCTGACACTTACTAGCTGTTCGACTTTAGCTAAGTCATTAGATCTCTCTGAAGATGCCATTTCCCATGGCTATGTTTCTGTTGCCATTTAACAATTAAAGACATGAAATTCCAAAGAGTTTGACTTGTTTACATAAGCAAATAGGGTCTAATTGGGGTTAATCCAAACACTGAATTCTCCAGGCCAGGGTTTCAGTGGGGAAAAATTTTGTAAAAGGAATTCCTGTGCCGTTCTTGTTTTAGGCAAGGTAGGAATGGTGAGGATTGGGATTAGCATAAATTCATTTTAAGGCCTCTTTAGTTGCTCAGTTTTTAGGCTTCTAGAATCTAGCTGCGTGTTTGCTGACTGCTCTTACTCCCTGTTCTGTTATCCAAAGGCAAATAAACAAATCATCAAATCATAGATAGGGAAAGTGGCCTGTTCAAAGTCACAGAATCAGGGCCAGAACTCATGTTCCCTTGCCCTCCCTACCCTGCTCCTTCAACTATATCGTCCTGCTCTTCCTAGAATTTCTCCTGATTTGCTGTGAGGCCCCTAGAAAATAACTTCCACAGTTGGTTTCTTTCTTTGTTGTTTTGCTCAAGGCCTGTATCCTTTAACTTGATTACATCTTGTCTGCCTGATAGAAAGTAATTTCAGCAAGTGCTTAGCTCTAATGGTTGCCGCCAATGCAGACTGCCAGCACCCGCTCACACATCCCACAGTACAATTCATCTCCATGATTTTTCACTTCCCGCTTGCCCCAAGATGCATGCATGGCTCACGTGTACTTTCCGTAGAAAAGTAAAGGTAGAAAAAAAAAGCCATAATGAAAAATATGCTCACTTGGAAGTGAAAAAAAAAGTGAAGATAGAGCTTAGTGGATTGCTGGAAGGGCGGTGTTGTTCTTCTTGACAAAATCCTACTCATCTTTCAAGACCCAGCTTAGTTGACACCTCATCTAGGACTCATTCTCTGTCCCACCTCAGGCAGAGTTTATCTCTTTCTTCCTCCACCGTGTTCCCATTGCATTTTGACTAGAACTCTTCCTTGGTATTTATCAAGTGTTGCCTTGTAGTAAAGTCATTCTCCCCAACACAGAGGCGGTATACTCTCAGAGAACACAGACCAGCTTTTACTTACCTTTGCATCAGCTACCTGTAGTGCAGTGCCTGGCACAGAGAAGGCAGTCAATCACTCTTTGCTGAGTTGAATCTAAAATAAAAATTTTTTAACTTGGAAATTTGCTGTAGCATATTTTGGATAAAGTTTCTTTACTGATTAATGAAACTGTTTATATTTTCAGAGTTAAGATCTGGGCGGGGGGCGGGGGAACGTGATGCATAAGCGTCTTCCAATTATAGACTTTCATCAGCATCTTACATGCAAAAAACCAAAGTTGATGAATGTACTTTTGTTTTCAGTCTTCCCTGTTTTCCATTCCATATGGGTGCAGTACACAGTTGGTATATCAGTCAGGGTTCAGGGCAAGAAACAGAAACCGCTCAAGGTATACTAATCAGAAATTTATTCAGGGAATTCATACTGAAAAACTACTTGAAGGGCTAAAGGAGGGGACTCTTTGCTGGACATCCAAAAATGACTCGCAGAGATTGGGATTGTCATGTATCACTACTATATATAAAATATATAACTAATAAGGACTGACTGTGTAGCACAGGGAACTCTACTCAATACTCTGTAATGGCCTATATGGGAAAAGAATCTAAAAAAGAGTGGATATATGTATATGTATAACTGCTTCACTTTGCTGTACACCTGAAACTAACACAACACTGTAAATCAACTATACTCCACTAAAAATTAATTTAAAAATAAAAAAGTAAAGAGTAGAGGGAAAGGAGGAAACTCTTAAACCCTACTGAATAAAAAATCCTGGGAAATAAATATAGCAAGAAATTGTAAAAAAAAAAAAAAAAAAAAAAAAAAACAAGGCCACCAATGGACTCATCAAATTCAAGAACACACTGCTGTTTGTTATCCTGGAATCAGGAAGATGGAATTAGGAAGCCGCTACGGCCACCATTTCTACCCCAGCTGCCTCTAGGCCCACACGGAAATGGTGGCTGGGCACTGGACCATGCACTCTGGCAGGTGCCTCGGCTGCAACTGCTTCCCAACATCCAGGAAGCAAGAAAATGGACAGAAGACCACCAGTACAGAAAAATCTCGCATCTCTGAGACCATGCTTGCTAGCAGAACACAACTAAAAGGGCAGAGAGATGGCCTCCATTTCACTTTTGTCTTCAAAAAACCAAACAAGTGCATCCAATTGGTAGTATCTGTTTTGCATTCAGAGCCCCAGTTGCAAGAGAGAATGGGAAATGTAGTTTCTAGCTTTCCAACCTCTGAAAGTAGGAGGGTGGGATGGAGACTGAGTGAGCTAAAATGCGACATCCCTACAAGCCAATTCTGGGATAGTCTACTGGCCTTGCACAGCCATGGCACTTAGGAGCTTCCTGCCCCATGGTCAGATGGACACATTGTCCCAAAGAGGTAATTGTACAAAATATGTCAGTCATTTTCCACTCTGCCCACAGCAGGAGAAACTTCAAGAGAAACTTCCTGTCCCATAGCCTTGTTGAATGGTCAGTGGATTATGTGGACTGGTCTCCTTTCTGTACCCTATGTGACCAGGATGGGCCGTTGGCCCAATTGTGTCTCATATATATAGGCTGGCCAGGGACCCAAGTGGCTCAGATGGCCTGGTTTGAAAAAAGGAGCTGAGCCAGTAGATTTCTGCCCTCAGGAACTTAGTATGGGGAGCTGAGAATCTGTGCTGGGACAGCTGAGCCGGAAATTCATCAGGGAGACTGAGGGCTGGAGTGGCCATTGTAGGCTATGTACAAGGTAGAATTGTTATGAAATCAGATGGCTAAAAAGGTGAATGAAGCACACAGGCAGCTATGAAACAGGCATGCCCAAGAGAAGAAACAGCAGCCTCTGAGTGATCCCCAGAGAAAGTAGCTGTCTCTGTTCTTGGCATCTTTGAGGCCAGTTCCAATCCAAGCTGCAAGACTCTCTCCATTTCCCTTGGGAGTAACTTGAGTGGGCTTACCACGTAGGAAAAGAGCCCTGCCTAATACCAGCACACAAGGGAAAGTGGGAGAGTCACTCCTTCCCCTGGACCATGTGGCAAAGACAACGCCATGTTCGCCACCCTATTTCCTCTTCCTTTAGCAGGAAGAGTACATTTGGCAGCCTTTCTTAGAGGGCTACTGTAAGTTCTTACCAGTGGGAATGTAAGCTGAAGTGATGTGTCATTTCCAGTCCAAGGTAGTTATTTTTCATATATTTTTAAATTAATTAATTAATTTGGCTGCGTCGGGTCTTAATTGCGGCACGTGGGATCTTCGTTGCGGCACGCGAGATCTTTCACTGTGGTATGTGCGCTTCTCTCTAGTTATTGCCTCGTGGGATGTGGGATCTTAGTTCCCCGACCAGGGATCGAACATGCATCCCCTGCATTGGAAGGCAGATTCTTAACCACTGGACCACCAGGGAAGTCCCCAAGGTAGTTCAAAATGGTGTGATCTCTCTTGCTCTGTTCCTCATCCGTGCAGCTGGAAGGTAAAATCCTTGAGATGGCGGCATTGCACTATAGAAGTAGCCAGGATCTCTGAGTCACTTGTTGGAGGAAAACTGCCAAGGAGATCTGATTAACCTTCATGAGACTGTAACATGATGTTTGTTGTGCTAAAACACAGATTAAGGGGATGGGAAGAATGTGTAGATTGCAGCAACTAGTATTAATTGCCCTAGTCTGACAAGGCTGACATCCTGGACCACCAGCCCAACACAAGAGAGGCTGGTGTAATGTCTGCATTGCTCTAGGGATGCTGTTGTTCATTTATGCTTGGGATTTATATGTTGTCTGTCAGTTGCCAGGAACACTCTTAGTCTGATTTGGATGTGGGAAGAATTAATACCAGCAGTTGAGAAGAACTGAGTTTGCAGTGACATACCCTGGAAGCATTCCCTTACAGCCTTCTGAAAAACAGGTGAGGCACAAAGAACATTTAAAGCCCTCTGTATGCCCAGGGAGTGTTTCTCCCTTTCAGCAGATGGAAGCTACTTCTATGTAAGGGAGTCAAAAAGGGAAGAACATGGGCTCCTTAATTGAAGTCAATGGCAGTATTTCTGTGTAATTCAGTGAATGACTTGACCATGCAAACTTCATAAGGAAGGGACCATGCCTGCCTTGTTCAGCACTGTATCTCCTGAATCAGGAACAATGCCCACTGTAGGTGGTCAATAAACATTTGTTGAATGAAAGAGTGAGGTGAGATGAAGTCAGATTCTCACATCTTCGATTAGGAGATTATTTGACTTTAAAATCTCTGTAAAGGACTTTTAGTTAGCCAAGAACTGTAAGCTGGTCCTCATGAGCATTTCTAGGTGTTCATGAAAAGCTCATCAGAAGCATCCTTAAGTAATTGTTACAGGCAACAGCTGTAGACATGGGCGAGCTAGCCCTCTCAGCAATTCTCCTAATTTGCTGTGTGAACTTGGGCAAACGATTTCACTGAGCCTCAGTTTCTCCATTTAAAAAAGAAGATACGAATCTTTGCCCTGTCTGCCTCAGAGAGTTGTGAGGTTCAAATGGCCCAATGGCCGTGGAAGACCTTTGTAAACTATAAAGTGTGTGAAGTTTTGTGTGTGTGTGTGTGTGTTTGTGTGTGCATACATGTATACACCTATGTGTGTAGGTATGCATGTATAAAATAAATCATTAGCAGTCATGTGTTCTCCAAAGAACATAAAGCCTTATTCCTCCCACAGCATTTATATATTTTTATTACTCCCTTTGGATATATATCCCCAAATTCTATGTCAGTGTAAGGGCAATTAGCTGCCACATCTGTATAATTGTGGACAGATGAAGAAGATAAAGGGGAATAGGTGATCCGCATGTCTCAGGGTTACAAGTGAAGGACAGGGATGACTGTAGCCAAGGTAAATCAAGTAGGTCTAAGTGGTGTAGGAAGCAGAGCTGCCATCACAGATTTGGGTACTGTTTGGACTTGGTAATTTGTGTATACTTACATGTGTGCCTCACTCTGCATAATGGATGAGTTCTCATGACTAGATATGTAGACATTGTCACTTTAAGGGCAAGAGGTACTCACTAATTCATTCACTCACTCATTCATTCCCATGGAGCACCCCTCCTGTGGTTTGATAAAGCAAGAATTACTGTTTAAAGGGAATGTTTACTCTCTGATTTTTCTAGTCACCAACTTTCATCTATTCAGTGCTGTTCATTGTGTGAAGCCCTGCATGAAGCACAGTGAGGGGCATAGTGATGTGTAAGGCATGCTCCCTGTTCTCAGCAGACCATATTAAACTGGGATTAGTTACGGAAGCCTTGTCAGAAGAGGTGGTATATTCATTTTCAACAAATTACCATATATATAGTGACTTCAAATCACACCCATTTGTTAGCGTGCACTCCTGTAGGGTATAGCTCAAGTGACTTCTCTGCTCAGTGTATCACGAATCTGAAATCAAGGTGTTGGCTGGGCTGAGTTTTCATGTGGATAGTCTGGGAACAATCTGCTTCCAAGCTTATTCAGATTATTGGATGAATTCAGTTCATTGAGGTTGCAGGACTGAAGTCCCTGTTTCCTTGCTGAATGTCAGCCAGGGATCACAGTCAGCTCCTAGGGCTGCCCACGTTCCTTGCCACGTGGTCTCCTCCATGTTCAAAGCAATAGTCGTGTGTCAAATTCTTCTCAAGCTTCAAATCTCTGACGTCCTCCTCTGCAACCAGCTGTAGAAAACTCTGCTTTTAAAGGGTCCACCTGATTAAATCAGACCCATGAAGGATAATCTCCCCTTGCCATATAGTGCAACATAAATGTGGGAATGATGTCTCACTATGGCCACAGATTCCACTCACACTTAAGGTTCATGGAGGGCATGTACACTGGGGGCAGACATCTTAAGGGCCATTTTAGGAGCTTACTTACCAGAGGTGGATGTCAAGCTAGTCCTTGAGAATGGAAAGCTGTACATGCTACAAAACCATGGTGGAGAGATCTGGAAGGTGCAGTTTTCCTATTCTGAGTCTCCCATACCTGCTTCCTTCATTGTTTTCTGATGATGGCTCTCCCTTCTTTACATTACTGAATACCAGATAAGGTCAGTTGGACCAGTTAGTGTCTATATCAGGCTTCTGGGAGTGGTTTTCTGTATGACAACTTTGAGGAGTGCTTCTCTCTGTAAATGCCTAGAAGGCAGGCACTGCATTTTCTTTTATCACTCCCACTCACAAACTAAGTCAGAGCAACAAACTTTCCCCAATCCTCATATTTCTTACACTTTTCTCTCCCAAACTTGATAGCCGGGCTTGGAAAAGAATCATCTGTGTTCCCCTTCTTTGTCTCCTTGCTTACGCATATCTCCCCCATCCACTGCAGTCTAGCCACTGCCCCCCACCATTCCATTTGGTTTGGCCCAACAAAATAGACTGACCTGGATTCAAACACTGGCTCAGTCACTTACCTGATGTGTGACCTTGGGCAAATTACATAAGTCTCGGCCTCAGTTTCCTCTTCTATAAAAGGGAATGGTATCCATGCTGCAGTGTCGTGGTGAAGTTTAGCGATATTGCATACGAAGCACCAACACATGGATGCTATTACTCTTTTTCATGATTCTAAGCTTCTTGGTAGCAGAAACCATATTTTAAAGGGGCACGGGACATTCTGATGCAGCTTTTTGGTGCTGGCACTTTGATAAAATAGGAAGAAAATGCACCCATGTCCAAATGAGTCTTGGAAAACATCCTTATTGAGAATTTCACATCCTTATCTCCCACATTTCCTTGCACAGTGCTTGACGCATAATAGGAACTCTGTCAGTGTTTGTTAATGGTAGAAATGATGAATTAATCTGTTTTCTTCATCTCAATTGTAGTCTTCTTGAGGGCAGATAATTTTTTCTTGTTACTAAGATTCCATGTGTTTTGTTCTCTCAAAAGGAAACATTAATTTTATCATGACATTTTTCAAAAGATAAGCAATATTTGATGATGGATAATTCCTTCATCCATCCAGATTCTTAGACTTAGGTGAACCCTGAGGGAAGGCTGAAGTCAATCATCCCAGTAAGAAAAGATTTAGCTCTTTAATGTTTAAGAGTCATCAGGGAGGGCTTCGCTGGTGGCGCAGTGCTTGAGAGTCCGCCTGCCGATGCGGGGGACGCGGGTTCGTGCCCCGTTTCGGGAAGATCCCACATGCCGCGGAGCGGCTGGGCCCGTGAGCCATGGCCGCTGGGCCTGCGCGTCCGGAGCCTGTGCTCCGCAAATGGGAGAGGCCACAACAGGGAGAGGCCCGCATAACGCAAGAAAAAAAAAAAAAAAAAAAAAAAAAAAAAAAGAGTCATCAGGGAAAACGAGATTCCACAACCTTCCTCAGTGACTTGATTCAGAGTTAGATTATATAGAAGGAAGACAATAAGGATTATTAAAATCCCTCATGCTCTACTTGTCTATTTCCAAATGCTAATGGGATCCCCAGGAAGTCAGGCAACTTCCTTTTTCCTTCTTTCCGGGGTGTGTGTGTGTGTGTGTGTGTGTTTAATGGACTGGAGAAAGGAGAAGAGATTGTTTGCCCTGCCTGAAGTAGGGAAGGAAAATGGGCTCCCCCAGAGAATCTGAATCAAAGTTTTCCTATAGCAAAGTGGTTAAGAAATAGAGCTTAGGCTTTCAAAAATATGGACTCTGTTTCAAATTCAAGCTCCACTGTCTGCTTTTAGGTAGCAAGTTATTTAACCCCTCTGAGCTTCAGTTTCCTCATCTGAAACATGGGGATGATAATAGTAACCTCCCCAAGGATGGTTATTAAGATTAAATGAGAGAATTCATGGAAAGCCCTTAGCACATGCTTAGTAGTATAACAATAAATGCTAGCTGTTTATATCACAAGTAGAATTCTCTTTGAACAAGAGTATTTTCATGCCTAACTTGATATTGCGGTCATCATGAAGTTATTCCCATGCCTTGGCAGACAGTCAACATTATACTGCTTTGCTGATGAAAATAAGCAGTCCTGTGTGAGCACCACATTCCAAAGACCCCCATCACTTAGCAGGGGGATAAAATTATCATTCTGTGAAACCAAAGGTAGGTCTGTGTTAGGACCATGTTTGGACAAAAGCTTCACGTTAAATACCATGTTAGTCATAATAAAATGTTATGCTTTTCCCAATGGGTTAGTGATATTTTGGTTGGGTGGATTGGGAAAGGAATTAGAGGGGTTGTTTTAAGAGTAAGTACTTCCTTAGAGGACTGAAAGATGCCTGGTCCAAATGGAGTTCCTATTTGGGGGCCTAATCCTGGCAATAAAGTACCTCCTTCCTTTAAGGAAAAGGCAAAATCCAGGGCTGATCAGATGTTTACCTATCTGAGTTATTTAGAGGGCTTGGAACAGCGGTTTCTGATTCAGTAGGTTTTGGATGCAGCCTGAAAATTTGCATTTCCAACAAGTTCCCAGGTGGTGCCAGTACTGCCGTTCCAGGGAGACACTTGGAGAACCACTGCCCTAGAATAAAGTGAAGGAATAACAGCCCTTTCCACCTGTATAGTGTTGTTTACTTTTGCCAGTCCTGTTCACATCCATTATCACATTGGAACCTCATTGATGTCCCATTTGACAAAAAGTATTGTGGATGTCAATTGCTCGTGAGAAATAAGAGGTTAAACAGAAGTACACAAACTTTTGATTCTGTAGTATATTGTGATCCATATCTTATAAACTGATATCCTGTCTGTGGGACAGTGATATTTTGTGTGTGGGGGAAGGCCCTGAGGGAAAGAAAAACTCTAAAAAGGAGGTGGGGAATGTGAGTCACCTATGCTTACTTCTCCCCACTGAATCCATGAGAACATTGCCAGCAGTCTTTTCCCATTGGGCCCAGATTTGCTCTCAGAACCCTTCTGACCAAGGTGCTCCAGGCAGCCACTACCAGACAATCAGAGTTGACACAGTCTGCTATGTTCCATTCATTCTCCAAAGGGAAATGAAGATGAACTAAATTGAATGGAACTGACTGTGTGAATTACCAACCGCAGCTTAAACTGAAGATATAGTCACAAGATACAGTGATTCTAGTCACTTTCCAGGTACTTTAGCAGCCTATGAAGTCCTTTAGAGGAAAACAAAGCTATTCTGGTAAACGAACTTCTCCAGCCCAGCAGATTCCAAGAACTGGCCAATATCAAGATATCATTCATTCATTTATTCAACTATTATTTATTGAAGCCCACTCTTGGGCTAAACACTGTGCTAGACACTTTAGGCTACCCAGATGGGTCGAACACAGATCCTGCCTGATCTAGGAGAGAAGATAAAAGATGTGCAAAACTATACCTTAGGGCTTCAAGAGGCAAAGATAAGGGGTATGAGATGTCACTTTCAGGTGTGAACTTAGATCTGCTTGTGTTGTACCCATTTCCATGCCTAAGTCACAATGTCTCAGGGAACATTAGTTAACTCCCTAAAACCTCTGCTCTTTGGTAATTGATTTTGAAGCAGAGATTTAGCAATTGGCAGGTGACCATTAGCTCAGTTCCCTGTTTAACATTAGCCAAGATTGAGACTAAATGGGATGGTTCTTTGTCATGACTTTCATGATTTAGCTGCAACCGTCTTGGGTTTTGATGATGAGAAATCATAGGCGTATAGCATTCCCACAACTCAAGTCTGAAACAGAATTTGGGTCTGGATGGGAGTCTTCTGCAAGAATGGAGGAAAATGCGACCTAGAAAGGAAAGAGGCTCTGGGGGAAAAAATGGGCCATTCATTATTTGTGAAGGCCAAAGGTTAAAAATTTCTTGTTGAGTACCTGGAAATGGGTTCCTGCAGTAATACTGTAGCAGCAGGGCCCATAAAACAAATGGTCCAGGCTTCAGAAGTATTGGCAATAGCCAATTATTGAGCCAAGTCCAGCTCAAAACCTCTCTCTCACTCTCTCTCTCTTTCACGCACACACACATCACTGTTGTTTAAATATACATACTCATATGATTATATCTCTTTTTGTGTTTTATAATAAGGAGAGAGACACTAGCATTGCTTCTAGAATCATGTCAAACAGCATGAGGAATCAAGAAGCCATGGAAACAGCATCTCTGGTTATGTGTAACTATAAAAAGCAATTGGATTTTCGAAAAACTAAACAATAAAAAAACCAACTAAGGGTTTTCTTATGAACTATCTCACAACTACAGTAATGACTTGTTCATTTGTACCTCATTCCATATATATATATATATATATATATATATATGTATGTATGTATATATGTATACACACACACACACATATATAAAGAGAGAGAGACTGAGAGGGATATATATTTATATTAATATATATTAGAGTCATCCTGAAATAAGCCTTAGTAGCTTAGCTTTTCCCTTGATTCTGAGGTTTTGTTTTTCTGTAAAGTTTGTGCATTTTTACATGTTAATAATCTCTTACACATGTACAACAAAGCTCTTTCACATTTGCTACCTCGTCTTGTCCTAACACCTTTGTGAGGCAGATAAAGCCACCAAATTTCAGACAAGGAAATTGAGGCTCTGAAAGGTAAAATGGCCTGTCCAAAGTCACATAGTTACCAAAGGTTGGAGTCTGGACAATGATCCCTATTCTCAGCCTCTCAAAGCAATGTTCTCCCTACTCTCCTACCTGGGAGTGTGAAGTATCTGTATCTGTCCCATTGAATAAGTGGAACTCCCCCACTGGCCATTCAGATCCACTCTGTGGGACCTATGCTTTATTCCTCCCCTGGATGAAAACGAGGGCCTGGTCCCAAAACTTCTGGTCCCAAAATATATCCCATTTTCAGTAAAGAGTCCAGTCCAGTCCCACTTAAGATTAAAACCCCAACAATCTAAATGTCCATCAACAGATGAATGGATAAAGAAAATGTGAGATACACCCCCCCCCACACACACACACAGAGGAATATTATTCAGCCATGAGAAAGAAGGAAATCCTGTCATTTGCAACAACATGGATGGACCTTGAGGGTAGTATGCTAAGTATATAAATAATAAATTAGAGAAATATAAATACTTTATTGTGGTAATCATTTCACAATACGTATGTCGGTCAAATCATCACATTGTACACCTTAAATGTACACATCGTTATATGTCAAGTATATCTCAATAAAGCTGGGAACAAAATAAATTTTAAAATTAAAAAAAAAAACGTCAAAATCCCTATCTTCAGTTAAAGCAAAACTGTCTCCATTCCCTCAACTAGAGCCTGCAGTGGAAAGGGGGGTAGTGGTCATCTTATTCTCAAGTTCCATGCCTTGCACTTCTACTCCCCACCCTTGCTTAGCTAACTATGGCTTCTGACTTCCTCAGATGTCAAAGCAGAGACAGAGAAGTAAGGGGGCAAGGAAGACCTTATTTAATCAGTGCTGCCATGATAATCCAGCATCAGCGCTCTCTGATGTATTATGTAGTGTTATATTATGATCTTCCCATGTCCCTGCTTTAAAAAAAAAAATGCTCCTCTACCCACAATCTCAACTTCTTCATTCTCAACAAACGAACTTACTTTCTTCCCTAACGAGTTGCTTGAGACTCTTTAAAGTACATTGGTTTAAGAATGGAGATTCTGAAATCACAGCAGCTTAACTTCAAGTCACAGTTCTATTCCTTACTAGCTGTGTGACTTTAGATAAGGCAGCCAACCTGTTTGAACCTCAATTTTCTCATCTGTAAAATGGGGACAATAATAGTGTTACCTTGCAGGTTTATAGTGAGGATTACAAGAGATAATATATGTAAAACACTTGGCATAAGTCCTGGAGCACAGTAAGTACTCAGTGAATGTTGCCTATTATTGCTTTTACTATTACTCATGCAACAATCATTTATTGACTACCTACCATGAGCTCCTCATTGTGATAGAACTTAGAGAGATGAAAGGCAAAGACCCAGTTCCTGCACTCAAGGAGTTGACAGTCTACAGCAGAGGTCCTCAAACTTGCACGTTAGATTCACCTGAAGGGCTTTTAAAACTGTCAGTGCAATTAAATCAGAATTTCTGGGTGTCTGTGACCTGGGCATCAGGATGTTTTCAGGTGATATGACTATGTGGCCAGGGTTGAGAACCACTGATCCAGAGTAGCAGTTGGCAAATGTTTTTTGGAAAGGACCAGAGAGTAAATACTTCTGACTCTGTGGGCCAGGTACTGTCTATTGCAACTACTGAACTCTGTGGCCGAAGCACAAAAGTAGCCAAAGACAGTATGTAAATGAATGGGCATGGCTGTGTTCCAGTTAAACTTTATTTACAAAACAGAAGCCAGGGGCTTCCCTGGTGGCGCAGTGGTTGAGAGTCCGCCTGCCGATGCAGGGGACACAGGTTCGTGCCCCGGTCCGGGAAGATCCCACATGCCGCGGAGCGGCTGGGCCCGTGAGCCATGGCCACTGAGCCTGCGCGTCCGGAGCCTGTGCTCCGCAACGGGAGAGGCCACAACAGTGAGAGGCCCGCGTACCGCAAACAAACAAACAAAAAAACAGAAGCCAGGCCCTAGTTTGCTGATTCCTGGTGTAGACTATTGAAGTAAATCAAAGATTACATTAAACCATGGTGGGTGCAATGATAGGTCAGACAGCGCATTCTGGAAGCAGTGAAGTCTAAGGTGGATCTTGCAGAGTGTTTAGCAGCTAGCCAGGAGAGGCACGGGGTGGGGGGCGCAGATGGAGGATGGATCTTCCAAGGAGAAAGAAAAGGACAGCAATAACTATTAGGTAAACCTGGAGAATTGGTGGACCTGAAAATAGTTGGTATAGCTTGAGTGTACAGTATTTGCTAGGGGAGAGGTAGTAGATAACCTGGAGAGATATGAACAAATATGCAGGAGCCAGCCCACGATGAACTTTATTTGTTGAGTTAAGGAGTCTAAACTTTATCTTGTAGACCATGGGGAATAGTTGCGTTATGAGAGTCACATTTTTGAATGGGCACACTCTGACAGGTGAGGATGAGGGATGTGGGGATGTGTCACAGCAGACTGGTAGCAGTTAGGGAACAATTATAGTGATCTTGTAAGACATAATGAGTGTGAACAAAGTAATTGCTGTAGTGATGAGAAGTAGAGGAATTCAAAATACATGAAGAGCTAGACTCGACAGCAGGAGATGGATTGATTGAATTGAGAGAGGGTAGTTTAAGGAGAGGAGTGCATCAAGAATGGAGCCTAGGGCTTCCCTGGTGGCCCAGTGGTTGGGGGTCCGCCTGCCGATGCAGGGGACGCGGGTTTGTGCCCTGGCTTGGGAGGATCCCACATGCCGCGGAGCAGCTGGGCCCATGAGCCATGGCCACAGAGCCTGCGCGTCCGGAGCCTGTGCTCCGCAACGGGAGAGGCCACAGCGGTGAGAGGCAGCCCAAAAAAAAAAAAAAAAAAAAAAAAAAGAATGGAGCCTACCTTTCTGGCTTGTGCAGAAAGCCATGAGAGCATTTGATGCTGTTTCCTGAGATAAGGAGCACTGGAAGAGGAGCACTGATGAAAAGATGACAGGAAGACTATGAGTGCGATTTAAAACATGTAGAGTTTGCGATGCCAGTGGGACGTTCATGCGGCTATATCCAAGAAACAGTCTTGAGCAGAGGAGTGAGGTTAGGATGGATAATAGAGATGGGCAGTCGATAGCATATAGATGTAATTAATGCAGTGGTCTGGATGAGTTCACCCATGGACTGACTCCAGAGAGGACTATGGTCACCGCTTCCATTGGGATGGGGAAGAAAGAGGAAGGGCTACATGAGGATTCAGGAAATAATTGCAGGTTTTGGGGGAACTCCTACCCAATGGTCTCTACTGTCTCTGAAATAGGAGATCTGTGCCTCCAGATCCACACTCCACCCTTTCCCGTCGTGCTCTGTAAGCAAGAGGCTGACCTCCATGACACTTCAGGTTGAGTTTGGTCAGTGGCAGTGACTAGCAGGAGACAGAAGAATGCGAGAAGAGTGAGTCCTGGGTATTTGTTCCCCTAGTTCCTCCCTTACTGGGTTGCTTCAGGCCAACTATTTCTCTCTACAGAAGTCCATAGCAGGGCTTCCCTGGTGGCACAGTGGTTGGGAGTCCGCCTGCCGATGCAGGGGACACGGGTTCGTGCCCCGGTCCGGGAAGATCCCACATTCCTCGGAGCGGCTGGGCCCGTGAGCCATGGCCGCTGAGCCCGTGCGTCCGGAACCTGTGCTCTGCAACGGGAGAGGCCACAACAGTGAGAGGCCCGCGTACTGCAAAAAAATTAAAAAAGTCCATAGCACCCATCAGTTGCCCTCCCAAGTTCTGGTGACTGCTTGTTTTCCTAGCCCCTGAAAACCCAGGCATTTAACACTCCACACTGTTGCTAGCCCCAGAGTCTGCGCTGTCATATTGGTTTCCTGAAATTCTGCCCCCGCCTTTCTAAATGATCCCTTCATTAAATTAATTTTATCTATCCAGTTTGCATATGACATCTGATGCCTGCAAGGACCCAGGCTGATAGAGGAGGCAAAGTCATTTAGCGAGAATGAGGGAAATGATGTGAGAAGTAGTTTAAGAAGAAGGAATAAGGTTTGGAGTAACTTTCACGGAGAACGAAAGAAGGGGCTGATAAGAGACATTGACAGGATTGCTGGGCAGTGTTGAGGGAAAGCCCCAGTGGAGGCCGGAAGCTGCTCTTATATAGGATCAGAGAAGCAGATGGTTGGCTTGATCCATGGGAAGAGTTATTTACCAGATGCCAAATGAGTTCAGAGTATTGGTAAAGAATAGTTGCAAAGCAAGCTAACTTAGAAACAAGACTGGAGAGAGAAGTCATAAAGCTGTCTGGTTACCGATAGACTAGGGAGAATGGATAATATAATGACTACATTTCTCCCTACAAGTACACAATCCAATAGTCATTTGAAAAAGGGTTATTTAAAGAGTTGAAACCTTCACATCTCAGTCACCCTGGCAGGGCCCAGACTAGGATGAGGCAAGCAAAGTGTCTAGGGTCCAAACGTAAGATGCACTCACTGTCAGGTGCCAAAGCTGCACTTCCATGACCCTGAGAGTGAGTGCCTCCTTATATTTTGCACCCTTAGTGCTTCCGTTTCTCACCCGAGGAGCCCCTAGCACACAGAATCCTGATCCGGACATAACCGTTAACATTTTGGTACATTTCCTTCCAGTCTGTTCTCCTAATCATTTATCTGTTTCACTAAGTTGAGGTCATACTGCTCATGCAGTTTTGTATCCAGCTTCATTTATTTGACGTTAATAATGAAACTGAATCTTCTTTAGAGCTGCTTTTATGATGTTTCTGTTCATTGGTAATGCATACTCACTGCAGCAAAACCAGACAATACAGATAAGCAAAAAAGAAAAAAAAAAAAAGAATCATCTGTAATCTCACCATCCAGAGACAATGACTGTCGTCACTGTGCTGCATACTGAGATTGATTCATGAATCAAAAAAGTATTTCTGTTGTAGAAATATACTGCCAGCTTGTGGAAGGCTGTGCAGAGAAAGTTTGCAGCAAGTGTGGGGAAGTTGGGAGAAGGATTTTGGGGAAGAAGGGAAGGCACAGAGCCACAACCTCTAGTGGAAAACAAACGCACCCTGCCAAAGGACCCTACATTTTACTACCAACATCAAAGAGTCTGTTCTCCCACTCAAAGTGAAAAGATTTCATCTGTGGGGAAATTATATAGTAAAAAAAAAAAAAAAAAACCCTGCTGGTTTGAATACTTTGTAATAATGACACACTCTGTAAGCTAGTTTTTCTTTTGGGAGGGTGGGCAACTGTTTTCCTGTAGTCCTCCAAGTGGAAGGTACGTGATGTCACATTCCCTGGTGAGAGGCAGGATGTCTGGTCATGGCCACGATAAATGTGACTATGATCTTCCTTAGTAATATGTGATCACCATTTATAGAAGTATTTCAGATTCTAGCTTTCCATTAGAAAACTTTGGTAAGTCTTGATGGCTCCTCCATTACCTAGAGAATAATTTTTTAAGAACCCTCCTCATTATCTGGCCCTAGGCTAGCTTTTCAGCATTTTCTCTTTCTCCACTACCACCACCACCTTCGCCTCCATTGCTACCACCTCTTCCCTTCCTCCTGTAATTCTAGCTAGTGGGGTTAGTCCCCCGCCCCAAATTTATCCCTGTTTTCCAGCTTCCCTCTCTTGTTCTGCTCAGATTGCCTCTAAAGCCTCACCTTCCCCCAGCTTTACCTGTTGAACTCCGCCTTCCCCAAAGATCCAACCCAAATGATAATTCTAGTGTGAAGTCTTCCCAGATCCAGCCCATCAAAAGTATTATGAATTGGATTTCTGATACTGCTGAGGTTCTTATTGAAGTAAGGGATATAGTTTTGAGTAGAGTCAATAAGTATTTTCTTGTTAGGATATTTGATGTTAAGGCACAGAGATAAATAGGAAATTCTAATCAATAAGATGCAGTTTATAGATATTCTGATAAATGGCGACGTTTATATATGCAACCTAAGCAGGGTGTCACTTTGAAGGGTTGATAGGTGCTGAGGAAGCAAAAATCATATGTCTCATGAAGGTGGATGATATAGGACCAGTTAAATAAAAGATGAGAATTGGGACCCACATGTGGGGATGTGGGTAGAGAGAGGAAGACTAAGAGATAAGAGAGAGGTAATATCCTCTCCCTTCACTAATGGTAGGTATAGTAGGAAACACCTGGAGTTTGGAGGGGAGGAGTCTGAGAGCCAGGCCAGACCTTGCACTAAACATTTTATAAACACTGTCTTCTCTAGTCTCAGAAGCACACTTTGCCGGAATTGGCCAACCTAGATGTGAGTCATGGGTCTGTCACTCACTAGCTTTGTTCATTTGGGCAAATAATTTCATGTACTCCAAGTCTCACATTTCTCATCTGTAAAATAGAACAAACAATGATGGCTTTCCAAAGGGTTCGTGCAACAATCAAATGAGATAATGTATGTAAAGGAGCTCTGTATACTGTATATGCATCACCACAAAAATGCCTGACAAGGTACAAGTAAAAGAAGACATTTTTTATCATTACTTTATTCATTCTGTCAATAAATTTTGCCCTGTTTGCCAAGAATCAAGGCTATAGAAGCTTTCTTCACCAAGTGCAGTCTATGGATGCTAGGACCTAGCTGGGACTTGTCATTACAGGGGACCTGGGTGCTTGGGGCATTTTTTCTGGGTTACAGTTCATAACTTGGAAACCTACCTATGGGAATCTGCTTCCTTGAGGGGCTGAAGGGACCAAAAAATCAGGAGAGAGTGCAGTTGTCCCAGCAACCAGGGCCGGAGCTTACCCGGTTGAGTCTTCAAAGAGCAGGACGAAATGGTCCAAAATCTGACTTGTCTCCCACCCACTGGATGAGTCTGGATACCAGACATGTATTGCATGGACACGCTGGTCTGCTTGTCATGTGACATGCACCCTGATCAGTCTCACACCTACAATAATGCATCTGTACACCCAAGACTGATGCAGTTGTTCCTGAGGATGGACTTGGATGTGAGAAAGGTAACAGGCTCAGGGCTATTTTCCCCCAAGGAAGTTCCTTGCAAAAGGAGGCCCCTAATCCTCAGCAGTGTCAGTGAAAGTAAAAGTAAACACAGGTTGATAAAAGCCTAAACCTGGAATTTGCTCACAGACTGACTGAGTGGGAAATTTATTCTGGTGCTAGATTTGGACCTCTGCTTTCAGGTGGAAGGGACATCCTGGCTCCGATTCCATGCTTTCTCTCTCTCTCTCTGTTTCTCTCTGCCTCTGTGTCTCTCTCCCCCACCTTCTCGCTTTCCTCTCTCTTCTCTCTCTAACACAGCTTTATTGGCATTCAATAAAGGGAACATATTCAATATTGTACACTTTGATAACTATTGATGTATATATACACTCAGGAAACCATCACTACAATTAAGATAATGAACACATTAGCACCCCCAAAATTTCCTTCCCTTTCCTTCAGTACGTGGCCTTTTTGTTTTGTTTATGGTTTCCTTTGCTGTGCAAAAGCTTTTTAGTTTGATGTAGACCCACTTGTTTATTTTTGCTTTTGTTTCCTTTGCCTGAAGAGACATATCCAAACAAATATTGCTAAGACCGATGTCAAAGAGAATACTGCCTATGTTTTCTTCTAGGAGTTTTATGGTTTCACATCTTACATATAATTATTTAATCCATTTTATTTTGGTATGTGTTGTGAGAAAGTAGTCCAGCTTGATTCTTTTGCATGTAGTTGTCTAGTTTTTCCAACACCATTTATTGAAGAAGCTGTCTTTTCTCCCTTGTATATTCTTGACTCCTTTGTCATAGATTAATTGACCTTGCAAGTGTGGGTTCGTTTCTAGGCTCTCTATTATGTTCCATTGATATATGTGTCTGTTTTTGTGCCAGTAACATACTGTTCTGATTATTGTATCTTTGTAGTATAGCTTGAAATCAGGGAACATCACACCTCCAACTTTGTTCCTGCTTCTCAACATTGTTTTAGATATTTGAGGGTTTTTTGTGTTTCCAATCAAATTTTTGAATTATGTACTCTAGTTCTGTGAAAAATGCCATTGGTATTTTGATAGGGGTTGGATTATATCTGTAGATTGCCTTGGGTAATATGGTCATTTTAACAATATTAATTCTTCCAGTCCATGAACATGGTTTATCTGTTCACCTGTTTATGTCATCTTCAATTTCCTCTATCAATGGCTTATAGTTTTCCAAGTGCAAGTCTTTTACCTCCTTGGTTAGATTTATCCCTAGGTATTTTATTCTTTTTGATGCAATTGTAAATGGGATTGTTTTCTTAATTTCTCTTTCTGATAGTCCACTATTAGTGTATAGAAATGCAACATTTCTGTATATTAATTTTTAATATATTTTTATTGAAGTATAGTTGATTTACAAAGTTGCTTTCTGACTTACTTCACTCTGTGTGACAGACTCTAGGTCCATTCACCTCAGCACAAATAACTCAATTTCTTAATATTCCATTGTATATATGTGCCACATCTTCTTTATCCATTCACCTGTCGATGGACACTTAGGTTGCTTCCATGTCCTGGCTATTGTAAATAGAGCTGTAATGAACATTGTGGTACATGACTCTTTTTGAATTATGGTTTTCTCAGGGTATATGCCCAGTAGTGGGATTGCTGGGTCATATGGTAGTTCTATTTTTAGTTTCTTTAAGGAACCTCCATATTGTTTTCCATAGTGGTTGTATCAATTTACATTCCCACCAACAGTGTAGGAGGGTTCCCTTTTCACCACACCCTTTCCAGCATTTATTGTTTCTAGCTTTTTTGATAATGGCCATTCTGACTGGCGTGAGGTGATACCTCATTGTAGCTTTGATTTGCATTTCTCTAATAATTAGTGATGTTGAGCAGCTTCTCATGTGCCTCTTGGCCGTCTATATGTCCTCCTTGGTGAAATGTCTATTTAGGTCTTCCACCCCTCTTTTAACTGGATTGTTTGTTTTTTTGATACTGAGCTCCATGTGCTGTTTGTATATTTGGGAGATAAATCCTTTGTCTTTTGTTTCATTTGCAAACATTTTCTCCCATTCTGAGGGTTGTCTTTTTGTCTTGTTTATGGCTTCCTTTGCTGTGCAAAAGCATTTAAGTTTAATTAAGTCCGATTTGTATATTTTTGTTTTTATTTCTGTTACTTCTAGGAGGTGGGTCAAAAAAGATCTTGCTGTGGTTTATGTTAAAGAGTGTTTTTCCTATGTTTTCCTCTAAGAGTTTCATAGTGTCTGGTCTTACATTTAAGTCTTTAAACCATTTGGAGTTTATTTTTGTGTATGGTGTTAGGAAGTGTTCTAATTTCATTCTTTTACATGTAGCTGTCCAGTTTTCCCAGCACCACTTATTGAAGAGGCTGTCTTTTCTCCATTGTATGTTCTTGCCTCCTTTGTCATAAATTAGGTGCCCATATGCGTGTGGGTTTATCTCTGGGCATTCTATCCTGTACCATTGATCTATATTTCTGTTTTTGTGCCAGTACCATACTGTCTTGATTACTGTAGCTTTGTGGTATAGTTTGAAGTTGGGGAGCCTGATTCCTCCAACTCCGTTTTTCTTTCTCAAGATTGCTTTAGCTATTTAGGGTCTTTTGTGTTTCCATAAGAATTGTAAGATTTTTTGTTCTAATTCTGTGAAGAATGCCATTGGTAGTTTGATAGGGATTGCATTGAATCTGTAGAGTGCTTTGGGTAGTGTAGTCATTTTCACAAGGTTGATTCTTCCAATCCAAGAACATGGTATATTTCTCCATCTGTTTATGTCATCTTTGATTTCTTTCATCAGTGTTTTATAGTTTTCTGAGTACAAGTCTTTTGCCTCCTTAGGTGCGTTCATTCCTAGGTATTTGATTCTTTTTGCTGCAGTGGTAAATGGGAGTGTTTCCTTAATTTCTCTTTCTGATTTTTCATTGTTGGTGTACAGGAATACCAGAGATTTCTGTGCATTAATTTTGTATCCTGCAACCTTACCAAATTTATTGATTAGTTCTAGTAGTTTTCTGGTGGCATCTTTAGGATTTTCTCTGTATAGTGTCATGTTATTGGCAAACAGTGACAGTTTTACTTCTTCTTTTCCAATTTGTATTCCTTTTATTTCTTTTGCTTCTCTGATTGCTGTGGCTAGGACTTCCAAAACTATGTTGAATAAGAGTGGCGAGAGTGGACATCCTTGTCTTGTTCCTGATCCTAGTGGAAATGCTTGCAGTTTTTCACCATTGAGTATGGTGCTTGCTATGGGTTTGTCATATATGGCCTTTATTATGTTGAGGTAGGTTCCCTCTCTGCCCATTTTCTGGAGAGTTTTTATCATAAATCGGTGTTGAATTTTGTCAGAAGCTTTTTCTGCATCTATTGAGATCATCATATGGCTTTTATTCCTTCATTTGTTAGTGTGGTGTATCACATTGATTGATTTGTGTATATTGAAGAATCCTTGCATCCCTGGGATAAATCCCACTTGATCATGGTGTATGATCCTTTTAATGTGCTGTTGGATTCTGTTTGCTAGTATTTTGTTCAGGATTTTTACATGGATGTTCATCAGTGATATTGATCTATAAGTTTCTTTTTTTGTGATACCTTTTTCTGGTTTTGGTGTCAGGGTGATGGTGGCTTTGTAGAATGAATTTGGGAGTGTTTCTCCCTCCGCAATTTTTCGGAAGAGTTTGAGAAGGATTGGTGTTAGCTCTTCTCTAAATGTTTGGTAGAATTCACCTGTGAAACCATCTGGTCGTGGACTTTTGTTTGTTGGAAGATTTTTAATTATGGTTGCAATTTCATTACTTGTGATAGGTCTGTTTATATTTTCTAATTCTTCCTGGTTGAGTCTTGGAAAATTGTACCTTTCCAAGAATTTGTCCATTTCTTTGTGGTTGTCCATTTTATTGGCATATAGTTGTTTGCAGTAGTCTCTTATAATCCTTTGTATTTCTGCAGTGTCAGTTGTGATTTCTCCTTTTTCATTTATAATTTTATTGATTTGTGTCCTCCCCCTTTTTTTCTTGATGAGTCTGGCTAAGGGTTTATCAATTTTCTTTATCTTCTCAAAGAAGCAGCTTTTAGTTTTATTGATTTTTGCTATTGTTTTCCTCGTTTCTATTTCATTTATTTCTGCTCTGATCTTTATGATTTCTTTCCTTCTACTGACTTTGAGTTTTCTTTGTTCTTCTTTCTCTAGTTGTTTTAAGTGTAGGGTTCGATTGTTTATTTGAGGTTTTTCTTGTTTCTTGAGGTGAGATTGAATTGCTGTAAACTTCCCTCTTAGAACTGCTTTTGCTGCGTCCCATAGGTTTTGGGTCATCGTGTTTTCATTGTCATATTTTTCTATGTATTTTTTAATTTCTTCTTTGATTTCTTCAGTGATCTCTTGGTTACTTAGTAGTGCACTGTTTAGCCTCCATTTATTTGTGTTTTTTACAGTTTTTTTCTTGTAATTGATTTCCAATCTCATAGCACTGTGGTCAGAAAAGATGCTTGATACAATTTCAATTTTCTTAAATTTTCCGAGGCTTGATTTGTGCCCCAAGGTGTGCTCTATCCTGGAGAATGTTCTGTGTGCACTTGAGAAGAAAGTGTATTCTGCCACTTTTGGGTGGAATGTTCTATAAATATCAGTTAGATCTATCTTGTCTATTGTGTCATTTAAAGCTTGAGTTCCTTATTTATTTTCTGTTTGGATGATCTGTCCATTGGTGTAAGTGGGGTGATAAAGTCCCCTACTATTATTGTGTTACTATTGATTTCTCCTTTCATGGTTGTTAGCATTTGCCTTATGTATTGAGGTGCTCCTATGTTGTGTGCATAAACATTTATAACTGTTATATCTTCTTCTTGGATTGATCCTTTGATCATTATGTAGTGTCCGGCCTTATCTCTTGTAACAGTCTTTACTTTAGAGTCTATTTTATCTGATACAAGTATTGCTACTCCAGCTTTATTTTGATTTCCATTTGCATGGAATATCTTTTTCCATCCCTTCACTTTCAGTCTGTATGTGTCCCTAGGTCTGAATTGGGTCTCTTGTAGAGAGCATATATATGGGTCTTGTTTTTGTATCCATTCAGCCAGTCTGTGTCTTTTGGTTAGCTCATTTAATCCATTTACATTCAAGGTTATTATCGATATGTATGTTCCTACTACCATTTTCTTAATAGTTTTGGGTTTGTTATTGTAGGTCTTTTCCTTCTCTTGTATTTCCTGCCTAGAGAAGTTCCCTTAGCATGGGTTGTAAAGCTGGTTTGGTGGTGGTGAATTATCTTAGCTTTTGCTTGTCTGAAAAGCTTTTGACTTCTCCACTGAATCTCAATGAGATCCTTGCTGGGTACAGTAGTCTTGGTTGTAGGTTTTTCTCTTTCATCACTTTAAGTATATCCTGCCACTCTCTTCTGGCCTGCAGAGTTTCCACTGAAAAATCAGCTGATAACCTTTTGGGGATTCCTTTGTATGTTATTTTTTGTTTTTCCCTTGCTGCTTGTAATATTTTTTCTTTGAATTTAATTTTTGTTAGTTTGATTAATATGTGTCTTGGTGTGTTTTTCCTAGGGTTTATCCTGTATGGGACTATCTGTGCTTCCTGGACTTGGGTGACTATTTCCTTTCCCATGTTAGGGAAGTTTTCAACTATAATCTCTTGAAATATTTTCTCAGACCCTTTCTTTTTCTTTTCTTCTTTTGGGATCCCTATAATTCGAATGTTATTGCGTTTAGTGTTGTCCCAGATGTCTCTGAGATTGTCCTCAATTCTTTTCATTCTTTTTTCTTTATTCTACTCCTTGGCAGTTATTTCCACCATTTTGACTTCCAGCTCACTTATTTGTTCTTCTGCCTCAGTTATTCTGTTATTGATTCCTTCTAGTGTATTTTTCATTTCAGTTATTGTGTTGTTCATCTCTGTTTGTTTGTTCTTTAGTTATTCTAGATCTTTGTTAAACATTTCTTGTATTTTCTCAATTCGTGCTTCCATTCTATTTCCGAGATTCTGGATCATCTTTACTATCATTACTCTGAATTCTTTATCAGGTAGATTGCCTATTTCCTCTTCATTTATTTGGTCTTGTAGATTTTTACCTTGCTCCTTCATCTGTGACATATTTTTTTTGCCATCTCATTTTTTTTATGAGTTAGATTGTGCTCCTGTTTTACTGGCTGTTTGGCCTGAGGCTTCCAACCCCGGAGTTTGTAGGCTATTGGGTAGATCTGGGTCTTGGTGCTGAGATGAGGACCTCTGTGAGACCTCTCTGTGAGACCTCACTCCTATGAATATTCCCTGGTGTCTGAGGTTCTCTGTTAGTCCACTGGTTTGGACTTAGAGCTCCCACTGCAGGAGCTTCCGCCCAGCCCCAGGCTCGCAGACCAAGATACCCCGGGGGGGGGAAAAAAAAAAAAAAAAAAAGAGAACAATAACAAAGTAAAAAAAAAGTAGACTAGGAAACTAACTAACAGATATGTTAGAAAGAATGTAAAAATAAAAATATAGATGAATCAACAGCCAGAAGGTACATTAGTACCACAGTGTTAAAAAAGAGGAGGAGGGAAAAGAAATAAAAAAGTGGGGGAGAGGCCTTGGCTGTGGAGGGGAGGGCCTAAGCAAGGGCGAGGTTTGGGTGGTGGGTGGGGCCAATGCTCAGGACCCACAGGGCTGGAAAAGGCCCTGGGAACTGTGGGGGGTGGGGCTTAGGCTCAAGGAACAGAAGGGGCCCAGGCATGCCCCCCACCCCTGGTCTCTCAGAGGGCATGGGACTTTACCTGTGAGCCAAGCAGGCTTCCTGGACTCGAGGGGGTGGGGCAAATGCCCTCGTCTCCTGTCCTGCTCCTCCAGTCTGGGGTCTGGGAGGGCCCCCCCACCGGCCTCTCCTGATCTCCCCAGTCTCCCTCCTATGTCCCCCAGACCAATGTGGCTGGCCAGGGGGACTTGGAGAGCAGGGGACCGGCCTGGGAGCTCAGCAGGTTCCCTGTGCCCAAGTGGGTGGGGCAAACGCCCTCTGCTCCTCTCCTGCTCCTCCTTCAGGGCCCCTCCCGCCTGCCTCTCCTGATCTCCCCGGCCTCCCTCCTATGCCCCCAGGACCCACACAGCCTGGATGGGGCTTTGGAGTCGGGGGAACCGGCTTGGGAGCTCAGCAGGCTCCCCAGCCTGAGCCCTCTGCTCCTCTCTCGCTCTTCCTGGAGAGTCTATCCCACCTGCCTCTCCTGATCTCCCTGGCCTCAGGGACGCCGATCCTGTCTGGCCTCCACTTCTCCTCCCCCCTCAGTCCCCCTACGTCCTACCAGTTCACTCTGGGGTTCCTCCCGTCTCCTTGGGCATTAGAGTCCCCCACCAGCGGTGGCAGGCGCCCTAGTTGTGGGGAGATGCTAACTCAGCGTCTTCCCACATGGCCATCTTGACTCTGCCTCCCGGGATTGTTTCTTAATTTCTCTTTCTGATAGTTCACTGTTAGTGTATAGAAATGCAGCATTTCTGTATGTTAATTTTGTATCCTGAAACATTACTGAATTCACTTATTAGTTCTAATAGTTTTTTGGTGGCATCTTTAGGATTTTCGATATCATGATATTTGCAAACAGTGACACTTTTACTTCTTCCCTTCCAATCTGGATAATAGTATGGGTGCTGGCCTGCTGGTATGCAGGGCTAGGTCCTGGGGTGAATGGCTGCAGGGTCCATGAGGTCCCAGGACTAATGCCAGACTGCCAGTGGACAGCACTGGGTCCCAGGATGGCTGGCTGTGGGGCCTGGGGTGGGGGGGTCATGGGACTGGTGCTGACCTGTTGGTGGGTGGTAAGCCCTGGGTGCTAATAGGCTAGAGGGAGGGCTCCAAGATGGCACTTATTAGCACCAGTGTCCTCATGGTAGAATAAGCTCCCCAAAATGGCTGCCTCCAGCATCTGTGTCCCCAGTGGGAGTCCCAGTTGCCTCCTACCTCTCCAGGAGGCTCTTCAAGATCAGCAAGTGGGTCTGACCCAAGCTCCTTTCACATTACTGTCTCCGTGCTGGATATGGAGCATGTGAAATTTTGTGCACACAATTTACAGTCCTCTAGCTCTTCTGTATGCAAGCCCTGCTGGCCTTCAAAGCCAGACGTTCCGGGGGCTTGTTTTCCGGGTGCAGGACCCCTAGACTGAAGGGCCCAGTGTGGGCCTTGAACCCCTCACTCCTTGGAGAAAACCTCTGCAGTTGTGATTATCCCCCCATTTGTGGGTTGCCTTCCTGGGGTGTGGGTCTTGACCGTACTGCATCTCCACTCCTCCTACCCATCTCATTGTAGTTCCTTCTTTATATCTTTAGTTGTGGGAAATATTTTCTGCAAATCTTCAGCTCATTTTCATAGATAATTGCTCTGTAAACAGCTGTAATTTTTGTCTGTCCACAAGAAGAGGTAGGCTCAAGGTCTTCCTACTCCACCATTTTGGCCATATTCTGAACAGTTGCTTTCTTTTATCTTGGGTAAATACCTAGGAATAAAAAGCTTGGCCCATATGATAGGTATGTGTTTAGATTTTTAAGAAATTGCCAAGTGGTTTTGCAAAGTGATTGTGTCATTTTACATTCTTACCAGCAATATAAGAGGGTCCCAGTTCTTCTTCCTGGCCAACACTTGGAATGGTTAGTCTTTTAAAGTTTTGCCATTCTAATAGGTATATAATTGTATTTTTATTGTGCTTTAAATTTGTATTTCTGTAATGATTAATGATTTTGAGCACCTTCTCATGTACTTACTTCCCATGTGTGTATCTTCTCTAGTGAAACATCTTTTCAAATATTTTGTCCTTTTTTTTTTTTTGCGGTACGCGGGCCTCTCACTGTTGGGGCCTCTCCCGTTGCGGAGCACAGGCTCCGGACGCGCAGGCTCAGCGGCCATGGCTCACGGGCCCAGCCGCTCCGCGGCATGTGGGATCTTCCCGGACCGGGGCACGAACCCGCGTCCCCCTGCATCGGCAGGCGGACTCTCAACCACTGCGCCACCAGGGAAGCCCTATTTTGTCCATTTTTAATGGATTATCTTTTCTTATTGTGTTTTGATAGTTAGTTATTTATTCTGGATACAAGTCCTTTATACAACATGTGATTTGCAAATATTTACTCCCTGACTGTAGCTGCCTTTTAATTTTCGGGTTAGTGTCTTTTGAAGAGCAGTAGTGTTTACTTTTGATGCAGTTCAGTTTATCAGTTATTTTCTTTGATAGATCATTCTTTTGGTGCCATGTCTAAGAAATCTTTGCTTAACCAAAGGTCACAAAGATTTTTCTCCTACATTTTCATCTATAAGTTTTATAGTTTTAGGTTTTACTCAGGTCTGTGATCCACTTTGAGATAATTTTTTAAAATTTATTTATTTATTTATTTATTTTTGGCTGTGTTGGGTCTTTGTTTCTGTGAGAGGGCTTTCTCTAGTTGCGGCGAGCGGGGGCCACTCTTCATCACAGTGCGCGGACCTTTCACTATCGCTGCCTCTCTTGTTGTGGAGCACAGGCTCCAGACGAGCAGGCTCAGTAGTTGTAGCTCACAGGCCCAGCTGCTCCGCGGCATGTGGGATCTTCCCAGACCAGGGCTTGAACCCGTGTCCCCTGCATTGGCAGGCAGATTCTCAACCACTGCGCCACCAGGGAAGCCTTATTTATTTGCATGTAGAATTGTTCCAGACCCATTTGTTGAAAGGATTATCCTTTCTACATGAATTTCATTTGCACCTTTGTCAAAAATCAGTTGTCCCTATTTAGATGGGTCTATTTCTGGAGTCTGTATTCTGTTGATTTGTCTATTTTGATGCCAATACCACACGGACTTGATTACTGACATTCTACAGTAAGTCTTGAAATTCCCCAACTTTGTTATTTTTCAAAAGTGTTTTGTGTTGCTATTCTAGGTTTTTTTGTACTCCCATATGAAATGTGAAATCTGATTGTTGTGTTCAACAAAAGCCTACTGGGATTTTGATTGGGAGTGTATTGAATCTATGGATCATTTTGGCAGAATTTACATTTTAACAATATTATGTCTTTCAACTGATGAACAAGATAAATTTCTCCATTTATTGAGAGTTTGTTTAATTTCTCTCAGCAATATTTTGAAGTTTTTAGTATGCAGGTCTTGCACTTCTTTTCTAAAATGTGTTCCTAAGTATTTTATTATTTTTGATGCTGTTGAAAGCTCAATTATTTTCTTAACTTCAGTTTTGGATTGTTCATTGTAAATGCAATTGATTTTCGTATATTGACCTTATATCCTGAAACCTTGTTGAACTTGTTTATTAGTTCTCATAGTTTCTAATGGATTCTTTAGGAGTTTCTATATATAAAACAATGTCATTGGGCTTCCCTGGTGGTGCAGTGGTTGGGAGTCCGCCTGCCGAGGCAGGGGACACAGGTTCGTGCTCTGGTCTGGGAGGATCCCACGTGCCGCGGAGAGGCTGAGCCGGTGAGCCATGGCTGCTGGGCCTGCGCTTCTGGAGCCTGTGCTCCGCAATCAGAGAGGCCACGGCAGTGAGAGGCCCACGTACCGCAAAAAACAAACAAACAAACAAACAGTGTCATCTATGAATAGAGATAGTTCTACTTCTTCCTTTCCAATCTAGATGCACCCCCGCTTTTTGTTACCTTATTGCACTGGCTAGAACCTCCAGTACAGTGTTGAATAGAACTGATGAAAGAGATATCCATGTATTTTTCCTGAACTTTGGGGAAAGCATACAGGCTTTCATCATTAAGTAAGGGGGGTTAGCTGTGGGGTTTTTGTAGATAGTCTTTATCAGGTTGAGGAAGTTGCCTTCTAGTTCTAGTTTGCTAGGACTTTGACCCATGGATTATTTAGAAGTATGTTATTTAATTTCCAAATATTTGAGAGTTTTCCAAATATCTTTCTGTTATTGGTTTCTAATTTAATTCCTTTGTGCTCAGAGGACATATTTTGTATAAATGTTTCACGTACTCTTGAAAAGAATGTGGATTCTTCTGCCATTGGGTAGTGTGTTCTGTAAATGCCAGTTAAATCATGTTGGTTGATGGGGTTGTTGAATTCTTCTATATCACTGTTGATTTTCTGTCTAGTTGTTCTACCAGTTGTTGAAAAAGAGGTATCAAAATCTCCAGATATTGTGGATTAATTTATTTCCCCCTGCAGTTCTGATTTTGCTTTGTGTATTTTGAAGCTCTGTTATTAGCTGCATAAGTTTTTAAGATTGATAATGTTCTTGGTGAGTTGACCACTTTATTACTAAGAAATAAATTATAGTTCTGGTAAGAGCTCTCTTCCTGACATAAGTTTGGCTACCTTCTCCCTATATGCTCACATGGGCTTTCCTCTGTGTGTGTGTATGGAGAGAGAGAGACAGACGAGAGAGAGA
>NW_006779031.1:3140776-3148036 GCF_000442215.2 Lipotes vexillifer | reverse complement strand
GGGGGGGGGGGGGGGGGTCTTTGTTTTCTCTTCTTGTTAGGATATCAGTCCTATCTGATTAATGCCCCAGCCTTATAACCTGATTTAACCTTAATTACTTCCCTAAAGGTCCTGTCTCCAAATAAAATTACATTGGGGTTTAGAACTTCAACATATGAATTTTGCAGGGGCACAAACATTCAGTCCATAAAAGGGCAACTTATAAAAACACTGCTAAAAATATTGTGAAACTGTTGGGCAAAGAATTATGTTCATGATGGATAATGACAACTATAATCACTGTTAACATGGATCATTGTTATGTTGAAATCTTTTCTAGCTAGGGAGGGGTGTGATAAATAAAAATAATCTGTTTAGAAATTTGGGAAGTACTTTAGTATAACTATCATCTTTCAGACCTGAACCCATGTTCCAGCTAGCGGAACATGCTGCCCCCAGTGCACTATGAAGGAATGGTTTATGTTGGGGTGGGTGTGGTAAATAGTAAATAGTAAACGTAGTAAATAGTAAATATAGTAGAATCCACTGGTTACCTTCCTTACTCATATTTTGTGTTTTTGAGATAAAAGAATTGTTCTTTATCAGTAATGTATCACTGATGTGTTTATGACTGCAGAAGTCGTCTGAATTGTTTTGGAAAGAAAGTTTTTTCACTGGTGTGACTAATGCGGCAGGGATCAAATTCATTGGAAATGGACATTATCTGATGATTGTCCTCATTAATATATTAAATAGCTTTTACTTCACCTTGAGATATCCTGGACTCTGACTTGAGCTATTATTCTATAATATCAGCTTCATTGAGAATTAGCAGTTAATTGTGAGACACTTGAGGCTAATACCACATTGTGATTAGCTGATGAATTATTGGGGAAAGGAGACCGATGTGCATAAACTTCATACATACTGCCCTCATCCTTTCATTAATCTTAGCCACCTCACTTTTCCTCTAGCACTTTAAGAATGCTGTTTCCCTGACTTTATCACAGAATCTGTCCTTGGCCTCACTAAGGTGCCCGAAATGCCCGCTCTGGCTACTTCTGGGATTATACAGAGTCAACTGAAGCCACTTCCTCTTGAGGACCCTGGGCCAGTGACTTCAAAGTCATTCCCATTTGCTCTGCTCATTATGTTGCTTCTTGTCCTAAGAGCACACTGAATCCAGTTCTTTCTCCCACCCTAGGCCTCAGTGCCAAAGCTGACAGGATGTCACCAACTGAGGACTGGGAATTCAATTCCAGGCCCCAAGCCAGGTTGGTGCTTCCTGGATGAGTGTTTACAGGGATACTATGAGGCCTGGAGAAGGCGAAAGCCTGAAATAAGAGAAGAGTGGGAAGACAAGGCAACTACTGCTGCTTAAAGGAGGGAGACAAGATTAGAAGCATGCTCAGTAGATAAAGAAGGGCCGCAGGGATTTGGTTATTTACTGCTGTCATCACCTCTGGCAGCCTTCCTAAGACAATGGCAGATCCTATAAAGACTGTTGGAGGGACAGGTGAAATCTAATGGCAAGGGCTTCAATCTTGAGGGCTCTGGTCTTGTCTCTGCCTTTGATTTACTGAAATACCTTTGACTTTTCCTTCCTGCCCCTCCTGCCCACCACACCCACCCCAACATAAACCATTCCTTCATAGTGCACTGGGGGCAGTATGTTCCGCTAGCTGGAACACGGGTTTCTGGGATCTGGAATCCCATCATCTACTGTGCATTTGGCCTCCACTCAAAGTAAGTACACTTAGAGGTCATAGAGCTTTGGGAACTAAGGGGTTTCTGTTAGTACAGTATATATATGAAAATTTACCTGTGTGTTGGTGCTCTTAAAGTTGAATGAGATATTCTTCATCATAATTTTGACTGTTTATTGTTTGGGGTTTGGTTTTGTTTAAATTGAATGAGGAAACTGGGAAATTTCCAGACTTTGAATTTCTTGAGCTTGTCTTCATTATATGCAGGTTGGCTTATGTTTCATGGTTAATGAATCAGGAAAATTGGAATACTGCTTCCAGATCAAGAAAGCAAGTAGAAAATAGAAGTGTCCTTGGAGATATTCAGCCACAAGGAGAAGAAAACTAGCATCATTTTCAGCACTTATTATGTCTCTGGCAATCAACACACATTATCTCTTTTAGTCCTCTCACCAACTCTGGGAGGTAGAGGTGGATATTTCCCCCATTGTAAAGTGAGGAAACCGAAGCATGAGAGAGTTAAATAATATGCCCCAAATCATGCAGCGAGTGAGTGTCCAAGCGGGGACTAAGAGGTCTAGGAGAATCTAAAACTATTACACCATGCAGCCTCCAAGAAACATGCTTTCTCTTTTGCACAACGTGTTACATTCATGAACAATCTTGCTGCTCGAAGAAGCCATTTTGAAGTTTGAGCCCCATTCACACCTCTGACGTGACTGAGCTGAAGCCATCACAAGCTTAGAGCATCTGGCGAAATCTGCCAGGTCTGGGCCAATGGAGAACTTCTCAGAGGCCCAGGCCATGTGAAAGGGGCTGGGTTAGCAATTGTGAATGCCAAGGAGTGACTAAGCCTGATAGGGAGAGTGGAAAAGAAGCCAAGCAGAGGAGCTGAGAGAGCAGGGCTTCAGACCCCAGGCTAACCAGGCCAGGCAAGAGATTCTGCAGGGTGAATGGCGGCCAAGATGCAGAGGATCCAAGGATAGAAGTAGACAGATGGGTGGTGTAGATACCACCCTCTACAGAGCTCCCTGGTGCTGAAATGCAGGGTGTGGGGTGACAGAGAGAGTGAAACCGAGGTGGAGAAAAGGAGAAAGACAGAGACAGAGAGATACATAGGCAGAGAGGAACAGAATGTATCCAGGTAGCACTTGGGCGGCCCAAGCAGGTCAGTGCGAATGTCACAGAGCACTTCAACAGTCCCAGAAATGCCATAATCCTCACTCTGAGGACAACTTCCCCATGCAGACACATCCATTAGAGAGTTCCCAGATCTTGAGAAGACTCTTCTGACTTTCCTTCTGCCATCCCGAACCACAAAGCCTGAACAACAATGAGCTTCCAAATTACAAATGCTTAGATAAAACATGAAATTTTGTCTCACCACAAAAATGTCCTAGCTGAGCTCACTTGTGTTTACCCGACTATCTAGTTTTGCCACCTTCCAAACTATCATCACACAACCCCTGGTGGGGAAGCATCTGCATGTATGGGATGGGGAGGAGGGTGGGAGATAAGAAGAAGGCAGAGAGATGCACATTTTATAGTTGAACCTCTCCCTCCTTTAATGATTTCCCTGCATTGTCTGCACAAAGCCCTTGCAGCTATTGTAGAGCAGAAGAACATGCAATTTACATGTTCACGTGTTTTTCTTCTCTGGTTCTCAGCAAGTCAGCAGGTATTCCTAGAGATGGCATTAGCAGGACAAAGAACGTTGCCAAAGAGGGACCCAGGCACTGCTGAGCAGGAAAGGTGGTCACTGTCAGTACAAGGCAATTCTGCAGCTGGATCCCCACCCCTCAAAGAACAGGCAAAGCAGAGCCTGCCTCTCTCCCAAAGCTCCCGTCCACTTTCTGGACCCCTTGGCAAATTTGGAAAAAAAAAAAGGACAGCTCCTGTTTGGTTTTTTTTTTTTTTTTTTTACATCTTTATTGGAGTATAATTGCTGTACAATGGTGTGTTAGTTTCTGCTTTATAACAAAGTGAATCAGTTATACATATACATATGTTCCTATATCTCTTCCCTCTTGCGTCTCCCTCCCTCCCACCCTCCCTATCCCACCCCTCTAGGTGGTCACAAAGCACGGAGCTGATCTCCCTGTGCTATGCGGCTGCTTCCCACTAGCTATCTATTTTACGTTTGGTAGTGTATATATGTCCATGTCACTCTCTCACTTTGTCACAGCTTACCCTTCCCCTTCCCGATATCCTCAAGTCCATTCTCTAGTAGGTCTGTGTCTTTATTCCTGTCTTACCCCTAGGTTCTTCATGACATTGTTTTTTTCTTAAATTCCATATGTATGTGTTAGCATATGGTATTTGTCTCTCTCTTTCTGGCTTACTTCACTCTGTATGACAGACTCTAGGTCTATCCACCTCATGACAAATAGCTCAATTTCGTTTCTTTTTATGGCTGAGTAATATTCCATTGTATATATGTGCCACATCTTCTTTATCCATTCATCTGTTGATGGACGCTTAGGTTGCTTCCATCTCCTGGCTATTGTAAATAGAGCTGCAATGAACATTTTGGTACATGACTCTTTTTGAATTATGGTTTTCTCAGGGTATAAGCCAGGAGAGGGATTGCTGAGTCGAGTGGTAGTCCTATATTTAGTTTTCTAAGGAACATCCATACTGTTCTCCGTAGTGGCTGTATCAATTTGCATTGCTACCAACAATGCAAAAGGGTTCCCTTTTCTCCACACCCTCTCCAGCATTTATTGTTTGTAGATTTATTGATGATGGCCATTCTAACTGGTGTGAGATGATATCTCATTGTAGTTTTCAGTTGCATTTCTCTAATGATTAATGATGTTGAGCATTCTTTCATGTGTTCATTGGCAATCTGTATATCATCTTTGGAAAAATGTCTATTTAGGCCTTCTGCCCATTTTTGGAGTGGGTTGTTTGTTTTTTTGTTATTGAGCTGCATGAGCTGCTTGTAAATTTTGGAGATTAATCCTTTGTCAGTTGCTTCATTTGCAAATATATTCTCCCATTCTGATGGTTGTCTTTTGGTCTTGTTTATGGTTTCCTTTGCTGTGCAAAAGCTTTGAACTTTTATTAGGTCCCAATTGTTTATTTTTGTCTTTATTTCCATTTCTCTAGGAGGTAGGTCAAAAAGGATCTTACTGTGATTTATGTCATAGAGTGTTCTGCCTGTGATTTCCTCTAAGAGTTTGATAGTTTCTGGCCTTACATTTAGGTGGTCTTTAATCCATTTTGAGCTTATTTTTGTGTATGGTGTTAGGGAGTGTTCTATTCTCATACTTCTACATGTACCTGTCCAGTTTTCACAGCACCACTTCTTGAAGAGGCTGTCCTTTCTCCACTGTATATTCTTGCCTCCTTTATCAAAGATAAGGTGACCACATGTGCATGGGTTTATCTCTGGGCTTTCTATCCTTTTCCATTGATCTATATTTCTGTTTTTTGTGCCCGTACCATACTGTCTTGATGACTGTAGCTTTTTAGTATAGTCTGAAGTCAGGGAGCCTGATTCCTCCAGCTCCGTTTTTCGTTCTCAAGATTGCTTTGGCTATTCGGGGTCTTTTGTGTTTCCATACAGATTGTGAAATTTTTTGTTCTAGTTCTGTGAAAAATGCCAGTGGTAGTTTGATAGGGATTGCCTTGAATCTGTAGATTGCTTTGGGTAGTAGAGTCATTTTGACAGTGTTGATTCTTCCAATCCAAGAACATGGTATATCTCTCCATCTATTTGTATCATCTTTAATTTCTTTCATCAGTGTCTTATAATTTTATGCATACAGGTCTTTTTTGTCTCCTTAGGTAGGCTTATTCCTAGATATTTTATTCTTTTTTTTTGCAGTGGTAAATGGGAGTGTTTTCTTGAATTCACTTTCAGATTTTTCATCATTAATGTATAGGAATGCCAGATATTTCTGTGCATTAATTTTGTATCCTGCTACTTTACCAAATTCATTGAATAGCTCTAGTAGTTTCCTGGTAGCATCTTTAGGATTCTCTATGTATAGTATCATGTCATCTGCAAACAGTGACAGCTTTACTTCTTTTTTTCCGATTTGGATTCCTCTTATTTCCTTTTCTTCTCTGATTGCTGTGGCTAAAACTTCCACAATTATGTTGAATAAGAGTGGTGAGACTGGGCAACCTTGTCTTGTTCCTGATCTTACTGGAAATGCTCTAAGTTTTTCACCATTGAGGACGACGTTGGCTGTGGGTTTGTCATATATGGCCTTTATTATGTTGAGGAAAGTTCCCTCTATGCCTACTTTCTGGAGGGTTTTTATCATAAATGGGTGTTGAATTTTGTCGAAAGCTTTCCCTGCATCTATTGAGATGATCATATGGTTTTTCTCCTTCAACTTGTTAATATGGTGTATCACGTTGATTGATTTGCGTATATTGAAGAATCCTTGCATTCCTGGAATAAACCCCAGTTGATCATGCTGTATGATCCTTTTAATGTGCTGTTGGATTCTGTTTGCTAGTATTTTGTTGAGGATTTTTGCACCTATGTTCATCAGTGATATTGGCCTGTAGTTTTCTTTCTTTGTGACATCCTTGTCTGGTTTTGGTATCAGGGTGATGATGGCCTCGTAGAATGAGTTTGGGAGTGTTCCTCCCTCTATATTTTGGAAGAGTTTGCGAAGGATAGGTGTTAGCTCTTCTCTAAATGTTTGATAGAATTCCCCTGTGAAGCTATCTGGTTCTGGGCTGTTGTTTGTTGGAAGATTTTTTGTTGTTGTTCTTGGGTACGCGGGCCTCTCACTGTTGTGGCCTCTCCCGTTGCGGAGCACAGGCTCTGGACACGCAGGCTCAGTGGCCATGGCTCACGGGCCTAGCTGCTTCACGGCATGTTGGATCTTCCCGGACCGGGGCACGAACCCGTTTCCCATGCATCGGCAGGCAGACTCTCAACCACTGTGCCACCAGGGAAGACCTGTTGGAAGATTTTTTTTTTTATTTATTTTTTATTTTTTTAACATCTTTATTGGGGTATAATTGCTTTACAATGGTGTGTTAGTTTCTGCTTTATAACAGAGTGAGTCAGTTATACATATACATATGTTCCCATATCTCTTCCCTCTTTGTCTCCTTCCCTCCCTTGAGGAAACATCATATTGTTTTCCATAATGCCTGTACTAACTTACATTCCCACTAACAGTGTACAAGGGAATTGTACTCTTTTCTCTATACCCTCACCAACACTTATCTATTGTCTTTTTGATAATAGCAGTCCTAGCAGATGTAAGGCAATATCTCACTGTGGTTTTGATTTGCATTTGCCTGATGATTAGCGATGTTGAGCACCTTTTCGTATACCTGAGGGCCATTTGTATGTCTTTGGGAACAGGTCTATTCAGGTTCTATGACCATTTTAAAATCAGATTATTTGGTTTTTATGCTATTGAGTTGTATGAGTTCCTTATATATTTTGGATATTAACCCCTTATCAGATATATGGTTTGCAAACATTTTCTCCCGTTCCATATGTTGCCTTTTCATTTTGTTTATTGCTTCCTTTGATGTAGAGAAGCTTTTTTTTTTTTTTTTTTTTTTTTTTTTCCGTAACCCAGGCTCTTCCCTT
>NW_006779031.1:3119667-3137112 GCF_000442215.2 Lipotes vexillifer | reverse complement strand
ATGGTTGTTAGTATTTGCCTTATGTATTGAGGTGCTCCTATGTTGGGGGCATAAGTATTTACAATTGTTATATCTTCTTCTTGGATCGATCCCTTAATCATTATGTAGTGTCCTTCTTTGTCTCTTCTGATAGTCCTTATTTTAAAGTCTATTTTGTCTGATATGAGAATTGCTACTCCAGCTTTCTTTTGGTTTCCATTTGCATGGAATATCTTTTTCCATCCCCTTACTTTCAGTCTGTATGTGTCTCTAGGTCTGAAGTGGGTCTCTTGTAGACAGCATATATATGGGTCTTGTTTTTGTATCCATTCAGCCAATCTGTGTCTTTTGGTGGGAGCATTTAGTCCATTTACATTTAAGGTAATTATCGATATGTATGTTCCTATTCCCATTTTCTAAATTGTTTTGGGTTCGTTATTATAGGACTTTTCCTTCTCTTGTGTTTTTGTCTAGAGCAGTTCCTTTAGCATTTGTTGTAAAGCTGGTTTGGTGGTGCTGAACTCTCTCAGCTTTTGCTTGTCTGTAAAGGTTTTAATTTCTCCATCAAATCTGAATGAGATCCTTGCTGGGTAGAGTAATCTTGGTTGCAGGTTTTTCTCCTTCATCACTTTCAGTATGTCCTGCCACTCCCTTCTGGCTTGTAGAGTTTCTGCTGAGAGATCAGCTGTTAACCTTATGGGGATTCCCTTGTGTGTTATTTGTTGTTTTTCCCTTGCTGCTTTTAATATGCTTTCTTTGTATTTAGTTTTTGACAGTTTGATTAATATGTGTCTTGGCGTATTTCTCCTTGAATTTATCCTGTATGGGACTCTCTGTGCTTCCTGGACTTGATTAACGATTTCCTTTCCCATATTAGGGAAGTTTTCAACTATAATCTCTTCAAATATTTTCTCAGTCCCTTTCTTTTTCTCTTCTTCTTCTGGAACCCCTATAATTCGAATGTTGGTGCGTTTAATGTTGTCCCAGAGGTCTCTGAGACTGTCCTCAGTTCTTTTCATTCTTTTTTCTTTATTCTGCTCTGCAGTAGTTATTTCCACTATTTTATCTTCCAGGTCACTTATCCGTTCTTCTGCCTCATTTATTCTGCTATTGATCCCATCTAGAGTATTTTTCATTTCATTTATTGTGTTGTTCATCATTGTCTGTTTCATCTTTATTTCTTCTAGGTCCTTGTTAACTGCTTCTTGCATTTTGTCCATTCTATTTCCAAGATTTTGGATCATCTTTACTATCATTATTCTGAACTCTTTTTCAGGTAGACTGCCTATTTCCTCTTCATTTGTTAGGTCTGGTGGGTTTTTATCTTGCTCCTTCATCTGCTGTGTGTTTTTCTGTCTTCTCATTTTGCTTATCTTACTGTGATTGGGTTCACCTTTTTGCAGGCTGCAAGTTCGTAGCTCCCGTTGTTTTTGATGTCTGTCTCCAGTGGCTAAGGTTGGTTCAGTGGGTTGTGTAGGCTTCCTGGTGGAGGGGACTAGTGCCTGTGTTGTGGTGTATGAGGCTAGATCTTGTCTCTCTAGTGGGCAGGTCCACGTCTGGTGGTGTGTTTTGGGGTGTCTGTGGACTTATTATGATTTTAGGCAGCCTCTCTGCTAGTGGGTGGGGTTGTGTTCCTGTTTTGCTATATGGTTGGCATAGGTTGTCCAGCAGTGTAGCTTGCTGGTCGTTGAGTGAAGCTGGGTGCTGGTGTTGAGATGGAGATCTCTGGGAGATTTTCGCCGTTTGATATTATGTGGGGCTGGGAGGTCTCTTCTTGACGAGTGTTCTGAAGTTGGCTCTCCCACCTCAGAGGCAGAGTCCTGACTCCTGGCTGGAGCAGCAAGAGCCTTTCATCCACTCGGCTGGTACTGATTCTTGGCCAGCCATTCCTTAATGGTGCTGAGGGCAATGATTGCAGCAGGCTCGTTCGGAAAACCAGAGCAGAAACTCCTAAGCAGAAACCTCCACAGGAGCCAGCACCATGGTAGGAAAATCTAAACTGTAATTGAGGAATTGTTGGAGCTTGGAGTAGACAATTCTGTGTCAACTTCAAGAAAAGATAACTGTTACCTGACTAGCTTGATGAGCTTACTCAGGAATAGTCAGAGGAGCTGCAACTCACATAACACAAGCTCTGGCAGACCACAGGCAAACCCCCTGTTGGAAGATTTTTAATCACAGTTTCAATTTCAGTGCTTGTGATTGGTCTGTTCATATTTTCTGTTTCTTCCTGATTCAGTCTTGGCAGGTTGTGCATTTCTAAGAATTTGTCCATTTCTTCCAGGTTGTCCATTTTATTGGCACAGAGTTGCTTGTAGTAGTCTCTCATGATCTTTTGCATTTCTGCAGTGTCAGTTGTTACTTCTCCTTTTTCATTTCTAATTCTATTGATATGAGTCTTCTCCCTTTTCTTCTTGATGAGTCTGGCTAATGGTTTATTAATATTTTTTATCTTCTCAAAGAACCAGCTTTTAGTTTTGTTGATCTTTGCTATCATTTCCTTCATTTCTTTTCCATTTATTTCTGATCTGATCTTTATGATTTCTTTCCTTCTGCTAACTTTGGGGTTTTTTGTTCTTCTTTCTCTAATTGCTTTAGGTGCAAGTTTAGGTTGTTTATTCGAGATGCTTCCTGTTTTTTAAGGTAGCATTGTATTGCTATAAACTTCCCTCTTAGAACTGCTTTTGCTGCATCCCTTAGGTTTTGCGTCGTCGTGTCTCCATTGTCATTTGTTTCTAGGTACTTTTTGATTTCCTCTTTGATTTCTTCAGTGATCACTTCGTTATTAAGTAGTGTATTGTTTAGCCTCCATGTGTTTGTATTTTTTACAGATCTTTTCCTGTAATTGATATCTAGTCTCATAGCATTGTGGTAGGAAAAGATATTTGATACAATTTCAATTTTCTTAAATTTACCAAGGCTTAATTTGTGACCCAAGATATGATCTATCCTGGAGAATGTTCCATGAGCACTTGAGAAAAATGTGTATTCTGTTGTTTTTGGATGGAATGTCCTATAAATATCAATTAAGTCCATCTTGTTTAATGTATCATTTAAAGCTTGTGTTTCCTTATTTATTTTCATTTTGGATGATCTGTCCATTGGTGAAAGTGGGGTGTTAAAGTTCCCCTTTTATGGCTGTTAGTATTTGTACTATGTATTGAGGTGCTCCTGTGTTGAGTGCATAAATATTTACAATTGTTATATCTTCTTCTTGGATCGATCCCTTGATCATTATGTAGTGTCCTTCTTTGTCTCTTCTAGTAGTCTTTATTTTAAAGTCTATTTTGTCTGTTATGAAAATTGCTACTCCAGCTTTCTCTTGGTTTCCATTTGCATGGAATATCTTTTTCCATCCCCTCACTTTCAGTCTGTATGTGTGTCTAGGTCTGAAGTGCGTCTCTTGGAGACAGCATATATATATGGATCTTGTTTTTGTATCCATTCAGCCAGTTTGTGTCTTTTGGTGGGAGCATTTACTCCATTTACATTTAAGGTAATTATCGATATGTATATTCCTATTCCCATTTTCTTAATTGTTTTGGGTTTGTTATTGTAGGTCTTTTCCTTCTCTTGTGTTTCTTGCCTAGAGAAGATCCTTTAGCCTTTGTTGTAAAGCTGGTTTGGTGGTGCTGAACTCTCTCAGCTTTTGCTTGTCTGTAAAGGTTTTAATTTCTCCATCCAATCTGAATGAGATCCTTGCTGGGTAGAGTAATCTTGGTTGCAGGTTTTTCTCCTTTATCACTTTAAATATGTCCTGCCAGTCCTTTCTGGCTTGCAGAGTTTCTGCTGAAAGATCAGCTGTTAACCTTATGGGGATTCCCTTGTGTGTTATTTGTTGTTTTCCCCTTGCTGCTTTTAATATGTTTTCTTTGTATTTAATTTTTGACAGTTTGATTAATATGTGTCTTGGCATGTTTCTCCTTGGATTTATCCTGTATAGGACTCTCTGTGCTTCCTGGACTTGATTAACTATTTCCTTTCCCATATTAGGGAAGTTTTCGACTATAATCTCTTCAAATATCTTCTCAGTCCCTCTCTTTTTCTCTTCTTCTTCTGGAGCCCCTATAATTCGAATGTTGTTGTGTTTAATGTTTTCCCAGAGGTCTCTGAGACTGTTCTCAGTTCTTTTCATTCTTTTTTCTTTATTCTGCTCTGCAGTAGTTACATCCACTATTTTATCTTCCAGGTCACTTATCCGTTCTTCTGCCTCAGTTATTCTGCTATTGATCCCTTCTAGAGTGTTTTTAATTTCATTTATTGTGTTGTTCATCCTTCCTTGTTTCCTCTTGAGTTCTTCTAGGTCCTTGTTAAATGTTTCTTGCATTTTCTCTATTCTATTTCCAAGATTTTGGATCATCTTTACTATGATTATTCTGAATTCTTTTTCAGGTAGACTGCCTATTTCCTCTTCATTTGTTAGGTCTGGTGGGTTTTTATCTTGCTCCTTCATCTGCTGTGTGTTTTTCTGTCTTCTCATTTTGCTTATCTTACTGTGTTTGGGGTCTCTTTTTTGCAGGCTGCAGGTTCGTAGTTCCCGTTGTTTTTGTGTCTGTCTCCAGTGGCTAAGTTTGGTTCAGTGGGTTGTGTAGGCTTCCTGGTGGACGGGACTAGTGCCTGTGTTCTGCTGGATGAGGCTGGATCTTGTCTTTCTGGTGGGCAGGTCCACGTCTGGTGGTGTGTTTTGGTGTGCCTGTGGACTTATTATGATTTTAGGCAGCCTCTCTACTAATGGGTGGGGTTGTGTTCCTGTTTTGCTAGTTGTTTGGCATAGGGTGTCCAGCACTGTCGCTTGCTTGTCGTTGAGTGAAGCTGGGTGTTGGTGTTGAGATGGCGATCTCTGGGAGATTTGTGCCCTTTCATATTATGTGGAGCTGGGAAGTCTCTTGTGCACCAGTGTCCTGAAGTTGGCTCTCCCACCTCAGACGCATAGCACTGACTACTTGCTGGAGCAACGAGAGCCTTTCATCCACACGACTCAGAATAAAAGGGAGAAAAATTAGAAAGAAATAAAGAAAGATGATAAAATAAAATAAAGTTATTAAAATAAAAAATAATTATTAAGAAAAAAATTTAAAAAAATAAAAAAGGACGGATAGAACCCCTAGGACAAATGGTGAAAGCAAAGCTATACAGACAGAATCTCACACAGAAGCATACACATACACACTCACAAAAAGGAAAAGGAGAGAAAATAATAAATCTTGCTCTCAAAGTCCACCTCCTCATTTTGGGATGATTCGTTGTCTATTCGGGTATTCCACAGATGCAGGGTACATCAAGTTGATTGTGGAGATTTAATCCGCTGCCTCTGAGGCTGCTGGGAGAGATTTCCCTTTCTCTTCTTTGTTCGCACAGCTCCCATGGCTCAGCTTTGTATTTGGCCCCGCCTCTGCATGTAGGTCGCCAGAGGGCATCTGTTCTTCGCTCAGACAGGACAGGGTTAAAGGAGCCGCTCCTTCGGGGGCTCTGGCTCACTCAGGCCGGGGTGAGGGAGGGGTACGGAGTGCGGGGCGAACCTGCAGTGGCAGAGGCCAGCGTGATGTTGCACCAGCTTGAGGCGCGCCGTGCTTTTTCCCGGGGGAGTTTTCCCTGGATCCCGGGACCCTGGCAGTGGCGGGCTGTACAGGCTCCCCAGAAGTGGGGTGTGGATAGTGACCTGCGCTCGCACACAGGCTGCTTGGTGGCGGCAGCAGCAGCCTTAGCATCTCATGCCCGTCTCTGGGGTCCGCGCTGTTAGCCGTGGCTCGCGCCCGTCTCTGGAGCTCCTTTAAGCGGTGCTCTTAATCCCCTCTCCTCGCGCACCAGGAAACAAAGAGGGAAGAAAACGTCTCTTGCCTCTTCGGCAGGTCCAGACCTTTCCCCGGACTCCCTCCCGGCTAGCCGTGGTGCACTAACCCTCCTGCAGGCTGTGTTCACGCCGCCAACCCCAGTCCTCTCCCCGCGCTCCGACCGTAGCCCGAGCCTCAGCTCCCAGCCCCGCCCGCCCCGGCGGGTGAGCAGACGAGCCTCTGGGGCTGGTGAGTGCCGGTCGGCCCCGATCCTCTGTGTGGGAATCTCCCCGCTTTGCCCCCCGCACCCCTGTGGCTGCGCTCTCCTTCGCAGCGCCGAAGCTCCCCCCCTCCGCTGCCCGCAGTCTCCGCCCGCGAAGGGGCTTCTGGTGTGTAGAAACCTTTCCTCCTTCACGGCTCCCTCCCACTGGTGCAGGTCCCGTCCCTGTTCTTTTGTCTCTGTTTATTCTTTTTTCTTTTGCCCTACCCAGGTACGTGGGGGGTTTCTTGCCTTTTGGGAGGTCTGAGGTCTTCTGCCAGCGTTCAGTAGGTGTTCTGTACGAGTTGTTCCACGTGTAGATGTATTTCTGATGTATCTGTGGGGAGGAAGGTGCTCTCCGCGTCTTATTCTTCCGCCACCTTCCCCCCCCCCTCCTGTTTGCTTTTAAGTGACATTGTTTTTCAGGTCGTATTTCACATTTTATCCTTTTAAAACAGGACTCCAGACATCAGTTGACAATGACATTAGAAGTGGATGATTGGGTTTCCCAGATTTGGGGGCAAGGCCTTAAACTCCCTCCAAACCTGGGCCTTCAGGAACTACTATGCTTCCCCACCACCCAACCCACTCTTAACCCACCAATCATAGAGAATCTTAAACAGCTGTTGAATTTTCTTGGCAGTCAGATTCAGTGTTATTTTGTAATCAGTGTGGAGAAAACTTCCTCTACTTGCTAGGAGTCAGGAGGTTGTACTTTGCCAACTCATAAATGAACACCCGCCCCCCGACCTCCAATTTCAGAATCCCAGAACTCAGCAAGGTTCTCTCCTGTCAAAATGTATTCTGTTCTCTCTAAAAAAGGCGTGAGGGCCTCAACGGGCATTTTTGGATTCTTCTCATCTGCCTACAATTACCTTTAATAATAATGACGCATGAATGGAAACGTAATGAGTTAGCCTGGAACACTGGAGTGGGTGTTTAATTGGCCCTGCCATTCTCTAAATCTGAGATAAAAAAAAAAAAAAGACTGCTAAGGAAGGCCCTCTCCAGCTGGGCACTTTGGGAAGAATTTAGCTGTGCCACCAATTCCCGAGCAGCATTATATGTCCCTCTGCCAGTCCTTAAATTAGCCCATTCTGAGCCTGGGCAATCAGGCTGTTTAGCTTCCTGGACTGATTCAGTTCATGGAGGGCTATTTTTTTTTTTTAAACATCTTTATTGAAGTATAATTGCTTTACAATGGTGTGTTAGTTTCTGCTTTATAACAAAGTGAATCAGCTATACGTATACATATATCCCATATCTCCTCATTTTTTTTTTTTAAACATCTTTATTGAAGTATAATTGCTTTACAATGGTGTGTTAGTTTCTGCTTTATAACAAAGTGAATCAGCTATACGTATACATATATCCCCATATCTCCTCCCTCTTGCGTCTCCCTCCCACCCTCCCTATCCCACCCCTCTAGGTGGTCACAAAGCACCGAGCTGATCTCCCTGTGCTATGCAGCTGCTTCCCACTAGCTATCTATTTTACACTTGGTTGTGTATATATGTCAGTGGAGCCAAGTCTATTTTTGTGGTGGTCTGGCAGTTCTGAAATGTTTTTCCTCTTGAAAAGGCCTGGCACTCTTTTGTTTTCCTTTGGCATAGATGTGGCCCTAATATAATGTTTCCAGGTAACAAGGAGACTTTAGAAGAGCAAGTCTCAAAGTCTGGGTTCTCAAAGTGGGATTGGAGGAACCCTGGGGATCCCTGAGATGCTTTCCTCCTTTTCCCAACTACATACCTGTGTGTGATAGGTTTTTCAACATATATTGCATCCCACACAACATAGCTGCAGACTGAATGCAGAAGCAGATATGAGAATCCAGCCGTCTTCCGTTAAGCCAGACATTAAAGAGATTTGCAAACGTAAGTGAATACCACTCTTCTCACTAAATTTAGTGTGGTTTTGGAAAATATAATTATTTTCCATAAAAATATTTGTGATGGACTTCTGATCATCTTCTTCGTAAATGAAATAATAAATATTTTTCAATTTTTCAACTTTAATTTATAATCTGATACATAGCAATAAATATGACCAACAAAAAAAAAAAAACTTTGGAGGTTCTCAATAATTTTTAAGAGTGTAAAGGGATCCTGAGACAGAAACGTGTGAGAACCATGGTTATAGAGGGTTTAGAAGAAATTCTAGAAAAAGATCAAAACACCAGTGTGCTGAAGTTCTACCATTGAGGTGTGGTCCTTCAGCAGGGAGACAGGCATACCTCTGTCCTTCCTTGGCTCCTCCGTCCAGACTTCTTTTGCTTCTGCTGGGTGTGGCTGGATCACAGGGACATTTGGAATAGGCATCAGAGAGACTGCCAAAAAGCAATAAGCACCCAACTTAAAGTAAGCACAGCATTTTTCAGCATGGTGGCTATAAGCTCAGGCTTTCGACTCAGACAGATTTTGTTCAAAAGTCCTGTCTTTGCAATTTATTAGCTAAATGACTTTGAACATGTTACTTAATCTTTCTGAACCTAGTTATTTCTTTATGTATAAAATTGGGATGCCTATTCCAAAGGGTTTTCATGAGAATGAAAGGAGATGACACATACACCAAGTACCAGGCACAGAGTAGGTGCTCAGCAAATGGTAGCTCTTATCATTATTATTCAGTGTAGCATCTTAGGAGGGCACAGTAGTTTATGGAGATGTGTAAATACTCTCGTAACCATCCAGCCCTTCCTCCAGGCTCTTCTTACCAACTGCCATCCCCTACATGCGTATGCACTTGTGTATTTGCACATGTGTGTACAGACACAAATTCACTGGACCAGTATTTACTGAGCAATTTACTGAGCAGATATTCTTAGGAGTGAGAATAAAACAGCAAACACAACAGACCTGGTCCCTCCTCTCCAGGAGCTTCCCGTCTAGCTGGAGAGCCAGAGAAGTAAACAGGCATTTGCAATCCGATGCTAGGACAGAGGTAAGCCAGGTGACTCTGGAAGCCAGAGGAGGACTACTCATTCTCAGATCTCAGCTCAAGCATCACTCTCCTCTGGCAGTCTTCCTTGTCTGTTCCCCTGTCATCAGCCAGATCTCATAAAGCTGTGTGTTCTTCCCCATTAGAGCAGCTATCTCAAGGTATTATTACATTAATGGGATTGCTTGACTGAAATTTGTCTTTCCCACAAGACTGTAAGCTCCCTGAAGGCTGAAAAGTGTGTGTTTTTGCTCACCACTGACTATTACAGTGCCTTAGACATAATAGCTGCTCAATAAGTGTGAGTTGAATGAGGGAGTGAGGACATGAATGCTCCTACTTACCAATTTATACTGTCTTTCAGCCAACTCACCTTCCCTCTGCCCTAGAAAAGCACAGGCTTATCATATCCACTTCTGCCTTTCCTCTACAACATTCCCTGTCTGAAATGTCTCAGCCCAATAGCTTTATACTTGCACTACCTGGCTCAGAAAACACCTGCCCATTAAATGGATGGACTAACTCATCCCCAATCTGCCAGGCCCAAGCTCTCCCTGACTGGCCCTTCTCTCTCTCTCTCTCCATTAAATTTATGTGCTACTGTGTAATATTAGAGGTCATATTTTCATAAACAGGTCTTGTTTCCCCTGAGAAAGGAAGGAGGCCTATTCCATACGTACAGTGTAGTGGCTAAGCATCTGACTTTGAACTTGGCCTGACCTGGCCTCAAATACTGGGTGTGCCACTTACTAGCTGTGCACCCTTGGGAGGTCACTTCCCACCCTCTGGCCCTCAGTTTTCTCATTTGAAATATTACAGAGTTGGATGACATGACCTCTTAGGTCATTTCCCATTCTGAGGATTCTAGGCGTTCTATGAGATGTTAAAGAAATGGGTGCTCCTTTATTCCTGTGGAGTCTTGACGCACTGTCCCATGAAAGAGGGAGAGGTGAAAAAAGACAGATACGGTCCAATGGACCATCAAAATCAAGAGAAAAACAAAGACTATTGTAAAGTGTGAAGAGTGGTAATTTCTGGATGGAATTGCAGGTGACTATTCTCCATTTTCAGAGGTACTGGCTCCCCACTCCATGGTTTCTAGCCTCTCCTTCCCACACTTATTAAAACCAGCCCCCAAACCCAATGCTATTGCCTATTTTCAGATTCTGTACACATCTTGGGTCTGCTCGCGGTCTAAGTAGGAGATATGTAAACAGCAATCCCGTGAGCTCCCACTGCAGGCCAGACCCTGTGCTGGGCTTGGAGCAATGAAAATTCAGGGATTGGCAGGCATGTGGGCACAGTGGGGATGAGAGAGCAGCATGGCTCCCTGGGGGCAGAAATGGTGGAACTCCTCCATTCAGGACTGCCGTTCTACACTTGTCCTGATACAAGTGTCAGAGACAGAGGCATGATCGCTGGATGAACATTTCTCCACACAGAACCAAAGTATTTGCCTTATTTTTCTTTATGGGGGTGGTTTTCCCCACTTCTGAATGTGGTATGCGTTTCCCCTGATCTGCTTTGCTCTGTGGCAGGGTTGCTTTTTTTTTTTTTTTTTTTTTTTTTTTTTTTCTGTTTTCCTTCTTTTATTTTTTAGTCACAACAAAGCAAAGATCAGCCAAAAGGAATGATTTTTTCATTGGATTTACAAATCTGGCCTGGCCCCAATAACATCATTCCCTACCTCTGAGGAACTGGAAACCTGAAGTGAACTTGAACTCTTATGTTGTGCTACTCGCTTTCCATGAAGTGTTATGAATAAAAAAATAAGCTGCTATTGTTGAGATGAACCCACTTCCAGAATACTGTGGGTGCTCATTAAGTGTTAAATAATCATATGTTTGATGACGCAGCAAGCTTGATTTATACTCATTATTATTATTTTTGCCCTCTTCCTAATCCGTGGAGTTGGATCATGTGAGTTGGGCCACCCCATCATTAGAGGAAATTAGTGAGGGAAATTCGTGACGGGCTACACACATTTCTCTCCACCTAGCACACCATAATGACAATTTACCTGTCAGCCTTCCTGACACTAATCTTTGCCTGTGGCTCTTTCTGGTCTGACTTTCTAAATCCCCTTGTAGTTATTTAAATCTTTGAAGGCTGATTCTTTAGGGAGATAGAGAAATGATGATCATGGGCAATATATTATTTCTGGAGTGGAGAAAACAGCCTTTTCAAAGCTTTCTCTCACTTCCATCAGAGCTTGAACTATATTGTGCTTCTCCCAGGTATCAGCAAATATGTGGGTGGTTGCATGGAGGCTGCTTTATAGAGTGTGGGGAATTGCTTGGTCACGCCTATCAATCAGCAAGGGCTGTACTTGAATTTCTCTGATTAGCTACAGACATTTTGGGGGAATATTTGACTTGTGACCAAGTTTCCAAGACGCACACTTTCTCTTGAGGCTCATCTCCACATCTTAAAACATAACAATTAGCAAAGGACCTATTTGATGGTTTTAAGCATGCGGACAATATGCTTAAATTGTCTAATTGTGTGGACTAGAAGGAGAAGGCAAAAATCCCTATACCCTTTTTTTTTTTTAAAAAAAAAAAAAAAAGCTTTTAAACAGTCAAGTTGGATTTGGTGCCTTTCACTGCATGACCTTGGGCTGTCTCTGGGCCACTGACTCTATAGTTCATCTGTTTCAAACTTCTTTCACTTTGCCCTGTTCCTGCAGACTCTTATGTACAGCTATCCAGTGGTGTTGGAGACAGGCTTCTACAATCAACCCATTGGGCTTTCACAGAATCCAGACAAGACAGAACATGAGCTTTTCATGGGCAAAGACTGGGCCCTGTCTTCTTTCTCTTCTCTCCCCACACCACACCCCCCAGCTCATAAGGGAAGAAAAGCCTCAAGACTGGTGGACTGGATTTTCCAGATCCTAAATGAAGACACTTCAGTCAGAGGGGCACAAGCATGAGGCTGAGGACAAAAAAGGTAGATGGTCTAAAACGGGGATCAGCATTCAAATTCTAAGCCCTTGGGATCACCATATGCTCAGGCCAGTGACCTCCTAGTATTGTGATGCTCTGTTATCTTGAGAGCTGACATGAACCTATCAAGGCAACACTTATATATACACTTGTGGATTAGGAGGCAGAAGACCCTGCCACCTGAGCCTGGGGGGCCAGCCAGATCCAAATTCACACCCTGGGTCTTCCCCTTACTAAATGCATAACCCTGGACTGGTGACAACCTTGGTGCCTCTTAGCTGTAAGATTAGGGTCATAACAGTACGTACTTCAAAGAGTTATTGCGAGGATTAAATGCGATGATGTGAGCATGTAGAGCAAGCAGAACAGTGCCCAACATACAATAAGAGCTGAGTAAACATAAGCTATTGTACACATCATTGGATCTTCTTGTCTTTTTGCTTAAAAAAAAATCAAACAGTTTATAACCACTCAAGTGTTTATAGTGGGAGAGGTGAATAGAGCAGCAGAATAAGCATGGCCAAATCAAAAGCCCGCAGACTCACAGGAGTCAAGGTATCAGTTCAATGCACAAAAGGGGGTTCTGTTTTGAGCCTGAAAGTACGCGAGTCTGTGTTTGGTCTCACCTCATTCTCTCTGGGTGTTCCAGACCAATCCTACCCAGACAAGACATTTGGGCTCTTCTGAGTTTAATCTTGATGTGTCAGGGTGTACCGGTGCTGGCCCATGCTGACAATTATGTCACTCTTGTTGACACCGGTCAGGGAGATTAATTTCGAAACTGGTGGCTTTATGTCCTGAGAACGCCTGCAAGTGAGGGGGATTTTCAGGGTATGATAATTATTAGGTTAGCCCCAGGACAAACTTGTGATTAAATGACAATTCATTTTACAATTACTAAAGGAGAATATTTAACAATAGTTAATCTAAATTGTCATTACATTTAAATGAATACACGGCAAGGTTTTGTTAATGTCATCTTAAGGTCAACATAGAAAACACAGGAAATGCAAAGAAAGGAAGGTGCCTTTAACAAAGCTCATGCCCATCCCAGGCAATTTTGGATTATTAAGCTATCAATGTCTTCAGTCCAAGAAAACTGACGTCCTCATCTTAATCTAAAATCAGGCTGTGATTCTGGGGTGAGAACTTGCATTTCTATGTCCTGGGTGCTTTCTGACACCCACTTTCATCTTTCTGCTACCGTTGTTTAGCCTTGCCCTTTCATGTCCAGCCCCCAGATTTCTCAAAGTCTGTGCTTCCCATTTCTGAGCTCAGGTGTCCTCCAGCATAAAATGAGGTCATGTGGCTGAGAGGGTCTCCAGGGTCTCCCCAGTGCTGGCACTCAGACATGACACCTATCAAGTCTCACTTAAGGCTGTGTTTGGTTTGCTCGGCCACCAGGGGCAAGAGAGAGAAGGGGAGAGGTCCAGTATCCAAGCATCCTAGGGTGATAGTTGGATGCTAAAGGCGTCCTTGAGGGAACAGTAAAACAAAATAAAAAGAAGTGTAAATGTCCGCGGGCTTTAGGTCCATCAGCTGCAGCATTTGAAATGCCACTACAGTTGTATTGGAGTGTGCTAACTTTTAAAATGAGCACCTAACCTTTTAGGGCTTTGTCGTGAGAGCTTTTAATCCAAATTCACATTTCAGTTGCATAACCAAAGTCCATTGCTCAGACATTCCTGGCCTAAGTCAAACGCTCACAGTACTATTTGAGAGTTTACGTTTGCTGGATGGCTGAATCGAAGGAAATCTTCACTGAAGTCAATGGAGAAGAAAATTAAGTCATTCAAATTGCTATTTCTGGAGTTGTAGAACTTGAAAGTGTCCAAACAAGAAATATTCCATTATTTATGGTGGTGACTCCATTTGTGACCATTGAGGTGCTCAGCTAGTCTCTTCCATCTTTCCCATAGAGTCTGCCGGCGGCAGCGCTGAGGAAGGAAAAGGTAGTAGATAAAGTAAATAGTGGCTCTGGGGCCCAATACTAATTCTTCTTAGTGCAAATTGTGGCAATATAAAGAGGTAAATGACAGATTGTGAGCTGAAATTCTGAAACCATCTCTCGCCCAACAGGGAAGATGACTTTTCTGGAGTTTCACTCTTCTTTTATGCCTCCTTATTAGAATGGCCTTTAGGACCCATGAGGCATTCACTAGAGATAGTATGGTTCCTTTGGTGGAAACTAGGGGTTGTTTGGTAATGAAATAGCACTGTTGCTTGGGACGGTTAGGCCCCAGGTACTGATGAGGAAGTTAAACTGGCTGCTTCCCATTTCATTCAATACTGAGCTAAACACTGGACAGCTATTTTGTTATCTCTTGAGATTTGGAACTCCCAGCACATCTTGTGATACCAATTCCAGTCTAACCTATCTCCTTGGACAGCAGAGATTCTTAATCTGAGCTTAATGTGGTCCATAAACCCCTTGAAATTGCATGTAACATTTTGTGGGTAGGAGTACATCTGCTTCTTTCCTGGGAGAATACATAGCTTTCATTGGATTTCCAAAAGGATCTGTGGCCCTGAAGAGACTAACAGGAACTTTGCCGTCTGAAGAAACTTGAACTAACCCCATCATGTTTCGTCTCTGTTCAGAAGGCATTGCATTAATCCAGAATGACCGCTGCATATTCCATTTTTTCTGGTCTTAATGGCCTCTTTGTTTCTAATAGACCTGTGTGTGTTCCTCTCCTGATAGAGGCCCTGATCAGTCAAGTCAGACTGCCTTGCTGCTTTGGATCCTTTTAAAAATTTCTTTCTCCATGCCTAGACCCCTGTGGTCCTCTCCTGCCATTCTAGGCTGCTGGGTGGGGTTGGAGGTGACTCGTGGAGATCTGCCATGGATGGCAAAACTCCTGTGATCCACACTTAAAGATAAGACTAAGGCCTCTCCCCCTTCTGTCCGTCTCATCATGCCATGGGAAGCAGTGAAGTTGGCTTCCTCCCTCTGTCGGATTGCTTCTGCTGGGTAATCCGCTCTAACTCCTGCCTCTCTTAAGCTCACTCTCTGCATAAGGGTAATGAACCTGGCCTTTCTTCCTTTCTAGTTACCTGCCCCTGTATATTGTACCTGCTGCCCAGACCAACTGTCTGATGCCTGCTACAGGCATTCTGTTTCCAAATAGCTGCCTTGGGCATGAGAGTGCGAGTGCTTCTCCCACAGAGGATAAGTGATGAGTTAAGATCATTTTTAAAAGCTACTACAAGTAGTAGGTACCATTTATTGAGTGCTTACTACGTGCCAGGCCCTGAGTTGAGTGCTTTATACACATCATCTCCTGGAATCCCCACAACATTCCTGGGACGAGAGAACTGTTTTTTTGTTTGTTTGTTTGTTTGTCTTTACAGCTAGTACAGCTGAATTTCATAGCTAACAAGTACAAGAGCTGGGATTCAAACCCAGTCTCCAAAGTCAGTGCTTATATTCTCTGCACACCTCGTATTGCCCTCCCAGTGAAACCAAAGGTAAAATGGCTGCTGCTCGTTGTTTGGCTAAAATCAGTATCTAAAGCTCCTCTACTAATGGATTTGCTGCCATCAGCCCCCACTTTCTGAGCTGATGCGGAAGCCTTATCTGTGGTTACTTCGTTCATTTCCATTTGAATTCTTTTTCCGGAGTCAATACTGAGAGTCACAAAGGTTTCCTCAACTACTAGATCTCGAGTGAGTGACTCATCCAAACACAATGATTATGCCGTCCTATTTGCCCATCATAATTACCTATCCATTTTAAACCTCCAAAATGCCTGTTTCAGTGCTTAATAGCAATGGAAAAATAAATTAAGGCATATATGCCAGTGTGTATGTGTGGTCATTACCGCCTTGTTATGTGCATCAGTGCCATTGTCCGCCTCAGAGCTGTGATCGCAGACGAGCTGCCCCTTCTCCCCAGCGCACTCCAGCAGCCGCCTGCTCCTGCTGTTCAGCCAGTATGTGCTTAGTGAATGCAAATTAATATTAATATCAATCAGCCTAAGCCAAGTCAGCCTCTCCTAAGTAGGGAAGTGAATCTGCATAAAAGCAAATGAGATAATGTATGTGAAAGTACTCTGAAAATTATAAAGCACTATACAAATCAAGGTATTTTTACAATAAAATCATAACATATTCCTAAACCAAATATGAATTATTTTTTAAATGGTTTGCTGTTTTAGATTAGCTGTACCATTTGCAAATGTTCAATAAGTATTTGTTCAATTGTATTGTTGAACTGAGGTAATCAAGAGTTGACTGTATGTGAAAACAAAGACGTCCATGAAAGATTTAACTAGTACAATAGGTTAGAGAGTGTGTCATAAATGAAGTTTAGAAGAAGATGGGTGATTCAAATACAAAAGAATATAATTTATGTTTTCATTCGAGAATAGAAGACTCTCTTGAAATCTCTTCCTTTTCAAGATCAGGTGATTACAGCTTACCTTGTGAAAATCTTTTATAAGTTATATACAACAAGAGCTTCACTGGATTTCAATTTGAAGCAAACTGTGCGATCCTAATTAAACAATTTTTAATACTATTCAAGATGAAAAAGATGTCAGTTCATGTCAAAATACTTCGGTGGTGAGACTCAGGATTGTGATGAAGCTTTTTGATGTTTTGTCACTTCTTTTCATCCCCCATCATTTACTAGTTTATAACTAATTTTGAAACATGCTGAAGGAGAATTCTGGTCTATCTCAAGACATACTGTTTGTAACAATGATAAATTTTATTTATTTAAATACAATTGGTTACTTTCAGTTCTAAAATAGTGCCCAGGAGAAATAAAGTGTAAGCACATTAGTGATTAAGGCACAGATTTTCTTTGTCTCATGGTATATTTACCCACCTTTTAGAAGGAAAACAAAAGATACCTGGACAATTGACTGAAATTTGTCAGTGAGTAAACAGATCCTTGTGCCTGGCATTTGGAAAAGTTGAATAGCTTGGTCTCTGGGTGCGTCTTAAGAATTTGATTCCATATATGAATTCCGAAATTTTTGTAGATCTTATCACTTGGAAGCTGCAAATGAAAACTGCTAACGTTTGGAACATTTAAGTTAGGCTTAAAGAAGCAAGCTAGGCAGCCTAGTGGAAAATGGTAACAGCAGAAATAGATGAAACTTGCAAAACCCTTCCTGTGGCTTTATTTGCTAAGCGGATAAACCAGTAGCTTGCTAAATTTATGAACAGAGGAAATCCCAAGTGCAATTTCATGAGTTTCTGGAAATACATTCGCTAAGAGCATTTTTAAGAGAAATTTTGGGAAATAATGATGATTGGGGAATTAATATTGTAGCTTTTTTAAAGATTAAGAGTGCATTTTCTTACCCATTTCTTTAATGTCAATGTACAACTAGCGTCAAACAGAAAATCTGACACTGAGCTAAGATAAGGATCCTATTCTTTCCCAGCACAACTAATCACATTAATATATGAGTATAAAAAGTAACTATATGGGGCCTCCCTGGTGGCGCAGTGGTTGAGAGTCCGCCTGCCGATGCAGGGGATGCGGGTTCGTGCCCCGGTCCGGGAGGATCCCGCATGCCACGGAGCGGCTGGGCCC
>NW_006779031.1:3109595-3119657 GCF_000442215.2 Lipotes vexillifer | reverse complement strand
GAGAGGCCCACATATGGCAAAAAAAAAAAAAAAAAAGTAACTATATGTCTCCAGTATAACATTGTCTTAAAGTAGTGATTTAAAATAAAACAGTTTTTAACATAACATTGTAACTCAACTATACTTCAATTTAAAAAAACTAAAAATTAAAAATAAACAGTTTTTAAATCATAGTGCTACCTTGGTTTAGACCATTTTCATTTACTGTGGAATGTTGGGAGATTTAATGTAACTCAGCCATGGATTTTAGGAATATAATATAATATAATATAATATAATATGACTAAATATTATTTGAGTCCCATATTTATAAATTAATGTCAAACATAATATTGATTTCAAAATCAGTGTCATACCAAGTCACAATGAAAAGAAATATGAAAAGTGTAAAAGCTTATCACTTGGGCATCCTTGGTGGTGCAGTGGTTAAGAATCCGCCTGCCAATGTAGGGGACACGGGTTTGAGCCCTGGTCCGGGAAGATCCCGGACATGCCACGGAGCAACTAAGCCCATGCGCCACAACTACTGAGCCTGCGCTCTAGACCCTCAAGCCACAACCACTGAGCCCGCACACCACAACTACTGAAGCCTGCAAGTCTAGAGCCCGTGCTCTGCAACAAGAGAAGCCGCTGCAATGAGAAGCCCGCACACTACAACGAAGAGTAGCCCCCGCTCGCCGCAACTAGAGAAAGCCTGCGCATAGCAAGGAAGACCCAAAACAGCCAAAAATAAATAAATAAAATAAATAAATGAAAAAAAAAGCTTACCACTTATCTCCCCTCCCAGTTCACCCAAGGTCTAATATTGCCTGGTATGAAGAAGACATTTTATTTGTCTTTCCTATGATAGTATATTTTGCTTCAACTACAGTAGGACTACCAGAACTATGATTGCAACCAGATGATTCTGTTGCCTAAAGAACACGACACTTGGTTTACACATGATAGACTGTGGCCTGATTGCCATATAAAAACCTGCCTGCAGAGGAGCAAGCAGGTCAAAGGAAGACTGCCATAAGCCCTTGCTTGCATCTCATGGTCTCTCTGTGGCTCAACAAACAGGTGGAGACCACTTTTCTACATTATACTTCCACAAGCTTTTGTTTATTCACACCTCTCTCCCTTAAAACACTCTCTTCTCCTGTTTTGGGGGACATACTCCTACTTCTCTATGTCTTTTTTCTCTTCTTTCCAACTTGTGGAGAGTCTTTGAGGTTCACGCCTTGAACATCTGCTCACCTCTCTACTATCTGCTTCAAGGTTCTCACCCACTCTTATGGTTCCACCTATCACCCATTGAAAGGGGACTCTTCTAACCTTTGTCCAGCCCTGACGTCTGCTGTAAACTTCACTTTCCTGTCTTCAGATGCCTAGTACATGCTGCAACTCAAATGTCCAGCCATTGCCTCTACTCTACTTGCCTACAACTGGACACATCTTACTCTCTGACTACTCTTTTCCCCAAATCCCAGTTCAACTTCCCTGTGTCTGTCAAGGTTAGCACCGTTCTCCTGTTTACCATTCATCAACACTGCTGGTCTTGACGACAACTTTCACTCAAGCCCTTGAGAATGAACCCTATTATTTATTAAGAACTTGACTATGTGCAAAAAAAAAAAAAAAAAAATCAAACCAGACTCCTCTCTCATACCACATACAAAAATAAACTCAAAATGGATTCAATAGTTAAATGTAAGCTCTGAAACCATGAAACTTCTAGAAGAAAACATAGGCAGTATGCTCTTAGCAATATTTTTTTGGATATGTCTCCTCAGGCAAAGGAACAAAAGCAAAAGTAAACAAATGGGGTTACATCAAACTGAAAAGCTTTTGCACAGCGAAGGAAACTATCAACAAAATGAAAAGGCCGCCTACTGAATGGGAGAAGATATTTGCAGAAGATATAAAACATTTCCATCACCTCGGAAAGTTCCTTTGTGCTTCTTCCTAGTCAAATCTCTCCACCCAAGATAAGCGCTGATCTGATTTTTTTCCACCATAGATTAATTTTCATATTCTAGAATTTCATGTACATAGACTCATACAGTATATACTCTTTTGTACTCAGCATAATGCTATTGAGAGTTATTCGTGTTGTCAGGCAACCTATCACATTTTAAAAAATCTCTGTGTAGAACAAAAAGTAAAACCCACATTTGCAGTCCATGAGATGTTAAGGTGCAAAGCCCTGCACTGTGCTTGAATGTCTCTCCTCTCTCCTCATACCCAAGTGCCATCAAATTCATGTTCTTTTGAGAGATCTCATCTCTATTCTTTCTCACTGCTACCCTCTGCCATCATTTGGTGATATTTTGGTTCCAGCAGGGCATTTGGACAAAGTTTCATATGACATCCTAGAGAACAAGATGGTGATATAAGGGCTAAATGGTGGTTTAGTTAGCTATATCTACAACTGCTTAGGTAGCTATGGCCAGAGTGTACGATATTCGATGGAGGACAACTTGGAGGAAGGCTCTCTATTAGAGCGCCCTAGAGCTCTCTTCTTGATCTTGCACTGTTCAACTTGTTTTTTTAAGACTTGGATGAAAATAGTTGTGTTTGTCAAGCTTGTAAATAACACAAAGATAAGGGAGAGTGTAACATAACGGATGACAGAACTGAGTTTCAAAATCTTGACATGCTATAAGGATAGGTCAAAACCAAGAAGGTGAAATTTAACAAGGGTAAAGTGAAAGAACTGCATTTACGTTTTAAAAAGTCAATTTTGCCAAAGTACATCATGAGGAATATTTGCCCTGACAGCACTCCAAGTGAAAAATATCTCAAGTATAGTGTGAGTCACCAGTATTTTGATAAGAACAAAAACAAATACACCAAAGGAAAAACTAATAATGCAGTCACAGCTCACATTAATAGAGGTGTATGAGGAAATAGCTCTAATTTAATACAATGGTTAAAAACATGGGTCTTGGAGTAAGAAAATATTGTTTCTGCCAGGTTAAGTTAAAGATCCCTCTTAGACCTCCAACTGGAGATGTGGCATAGATAGTTGGCTATAAGAAATGGGTAGGCTAGTGATATAAATTTGGGGCTTGTCAGCAAATAGATGGTATTTAGAGCCATACGACTAGATGAAATCAGAAAGATGATGAATATGGACACTGAAAACAGAGAAGAAAAGATGTCTGTATCAGTTTGCTAGGGCTGCCATAACAAAATATGGCAGACTGGGTGGCTTAAATAACAGACATTTCTTTTCTCACAGTTCTGGGGGCTAGAAGCCCCCAGATCAAAGTGTCGGCAGGGTTGGTTTTTCCTGAGGCCTCCCTCCTTGGCTTGTAGATGGCCACTTTCTTGCTGTGTCCTCACATGGCCTTTCCTCTGTGCATGTGTGCCCTTGGTGTTTCTATGTGTCCAAATTTCTTCTTCTAATAAAGACACCAGTCAGATTGGATTAAGGCCCACCCCAAAGGCCTCATTTTAACTTAACCACCTCTTTAAAGGTTCTATCTCCAGACACAGTCACATTCTGAGGTACTGGGGGTTAGAGCTTCAACATATGAATTTGAGAGGACACAATTCAGAATAATAAGGGCCGAGAATTGAGCCTTCATACTACATCATTTAGAAGTCAGGCAAAGAAGAAAGGGGAGCCAGCAAAGAAGACTTAGAAGTAGCAGCCAAATAAGGGAAAACGCATGAGAACATGAATTTCTAGAGGACTAAGGAAGAAAGAGGTTTCAGAAGGGAGGAGTAATCAGCCATGTCAAATACTGCTGAGACATGAATAAAGATAAGAACTGAGAAGGATCATTGAATTTGGCAAAGATAGAGGCCATTGTTGGCCTTGATAATTGCCATTTCAGCTGAGTGGTGGAATTGGGAGCCTGAGGAAAGAGGAAGGGAAGTGAGGAAATAAAGATAGCAATTAGAGACAACCATCCTGAAAAGTTTTTCTGTGACTGGGGAGAGAAATTGAGAAGAAGTGAGAAATAAGAAAGTTGCAGGCACAGAGCACTTAAAAAGGTGAGATGAGCTGGAATCTCGTGTTTGAACTTGGATAGAAGAAAGAGCATATTACCTATTACTACAAGAAGGAAGGCAGAGTGGGTGCATCTGGGTTGAGGCAATTGGTGGTGAGAAGGTGAGGTAGTTCTGCTCTGATGGCAAACATTGCTACATCTGTATCTCTTTTCCTGCTGTACCTCCTGCCTCGTACTCTCTTGCCCTAACCGAATCCTCTCTACCTATCCAGGCTTAGCCTCTTTGCTTTGAAAAAAACACTGCACCTGGAACCAGAAAACCTGGATTCAAGTCCCAGTTCTTCTCACTATAAGCTGTGTGACTTCAGACAAGTCACTTACCTTCTCTGAGCTCATTTCCTCATCAGTACACTTAGAACAAACATCTCTCTTCATACATTTTAAAAATGCAAAGATGAAAATGAGATATCGTCTATAAATCCTACCTCCTCTAAGAAGCTTACATGACCACGTTAGCCTTTTTGGAACCCCTTCGGGTCTTTACCGTTTGTCTGCTGTCTGACACTCTTATCTAATTGTTCTCCAGTGTATTATTGCTGATTTGATCACTAGATTATACATTTCTGAAGAGCAGGAGCTGAGTTTTCTATGAATTATATTGGGGGAATAGGTAGGAAGAGGAAGAGACGAATTCATTAAGCATCTGCTACTTGCCAGGGTATTTAGGTACATTATCTGATTTAATTCTTACAACAATCTGAACATATGGACATTATTTTAAAGATGAGGAAACTGAGTCCTAGAGGGAATAAGCAGCTTCTCCAAAGTCACCCAGCTAGTAAGTGGCAGAGCCATAATTTGAACTCTGAACTCCAAACTCCAACCCTATCTAGTCTTTCCACTACTCCAACGCACACTCTCTGATGCCACGCAATTTTGGCTGCAGTTGGATTTTTTTTGCCAAGGCTTTAATTACTGAGAGGAAATGACATTTTGATTAGCACATGTTTTTGCGGTTATAATGCCAAACAAACAGCTTCTGCTTTTCTCATAGAAATTTTTGATAGTGCTGGTTCATATCCAACTCTCTGGAAATTGGTAATCTTGCTACAAATAAAACTACTTTTATTTCATTTGCTTTTCTTGTTCCATCAGAAATGATGACGAATCATAAATTGTTGACCCTCAGAGGGACCTCAGAAAGCATCTATCCCAACCTCCTTCCTTTTATAGAAGAGAAAACTGGGGCCCAGAGAGGGCAGCTACCCTGTTGAAGAGTACACGGTAGAAAGTGGCAGAGCCAAGACTGACCCTTTTTTTTTTTTTTTTTTTTTTGCGGTACGCGGGCCTCTCACTGCTGTGGCCTCTCCTGCTGCGGAGCACAGGCTCCGGACGCGCAGGCTCAGCGGCCATGGCTCACGGGCCCAGCCGCTCCGCGGCATGTGGGATCTTCCCGGACCGGGGCATGAACCCGCATCCCCTGCATCGGCAGGCGGACTCTCAACCACTGCGCCACCAGGGAAGCCCAAGACTGACCCTTTTTAATCCCCAGTCTCACACACTTTCCTTCAGTCTACCAACCCCTCCTTATAAGCTGGCCCTTTGTCCCTAAATTGGTAGCCCCAAGAACCCAGAGATTTTCTTCATTTCTGTATAGAGTTTAAAGGGCAAAGCCTCAAAGCATGCTTTGCTGGGTTAATGTCTAAAGAGGCTGGGAGAGGAGTGCCAGGAAAACCAGGGAAGTCTGTACTTCTGACATTTACTAGTTTTTTTTTTAAGCATTGTTTTATTGCTTCTATGCAATAAAATTCAAGGAATTAGTATATGAACTCTTTGGAAGCAAGGTAATATTTACTTGCTTTAAGGTTTCATCACTGACCTTTTCTTCTCAAAACAGCCCTGAGAAATGGGCAGCTGCGGGTAGATTTTAAGGTTATTTTAAATCCAGGTCTCCTCCCTGGAATATTGGAACAACTCCTCTGATCAACTGCCTCCCTTTCAAGTTTATAAATGATGTGCAGGAAATGTCTTTATGGAAGACTGAACCAAGGGGACATCTAGATGAAGAATGGATGGTGCCAAAGGCCTCAGTTGCTGTTTCCATCTATCTCAGGAGATGAGCTTCTCCCTGACCGCTTTCTGCCCTTGAGTGAAGACAGATTAACATTAGTTGGAAGAGGCTTCATTCCTTAATTAGGACTACCTATGGCCCTGCTGGCTCTATATCTAGGCAGTATGTGTATGTGTGTGTGTGTGTGTGTGTGTGTGTGTGTGTGTGTGTGCGTGTGCCTGTGCGTGTGTGTGTGTGTATGTGTTGGGGGTGGGTGGCGAGCACTTCTATATCATTGTGAACTTGGCAAAGTGCACTCTACAGTTTTCCCAAAACCATATTGTGACATAGGGTTAATTATCTCACACATAATTGAAATCTCAGGATTTCATATCTGGAGCCAAGGACAGAGTACTATACACAGATCTGCTTGGAGCTGCAGTTACCCAGTGTATGGAGGGGGAAAAAATGCAAAAAAAAAGCAAATAATACTTGCAAACTTTCTTCTGTTTCATTCAAAGAGCCTCACAGAAGAGCAGATATCTCCTTTATGTCCTGTTTTATGTTTCTCAAGTCCTTCTAAAAAGCGGGGTCCAGCCTTTGAACCTTGGTAATTTGAGCCAAACCCACCCATCAGTCATTGAATCAGCAACTATTGAGCACCTACTATATACTATGATCTGTGTTTGGTGCCGAGAGACTGCAAAGCACGGACCAGGAGATAAATGGGAGGACAAATCCAGCACAATATGAAACCATTAGATATTCAATCTGAAACCCAATTCATTGATTTTCATTCGAGACCTGCACCAACCTTGGATAAACCCAGCAACAAAGTGTTGACTTCAGGCTTATGTGAAACACGTATTCGAATCCCTTCCAAAGAACCTCACTCTGCCTTACTTAAATATCGACCAGCATTCAAGCATGTAGAGCAGCAGCCAAAATACATTTTCTTATTTTTAATAGATGATATTTTTTCTGGGTTTATTGAGAATGATTTTTGAAACTGCTCTTAGCTTTTCCCTAGTAATGGATGTACCATGTAACCAGTGCCTAAAGCAGCCAATGAACTCAAGTCTATTGAATCATTTTCTGCACAAAGACGACTGTTCTGTGCCCCACTATCGACCCGCTTCCATTTGCCTGAGTATGCCCGTTATGCAGCAGTGTACCCATAAGGGGCTATTTTAAGGGACAGAAGATTTTCCTTTTTTCTTTTAATGAATAAGCTTTGCAAGACAAAACCAAGGTGCTTGGCTTTTGTTTTTAGTTTTTGTTGAACAAAGAATATTGATTTAACTGTCAGAAACATGTTCTATCTCCCTGAAGAGCTTAGAGGTTGGAAGCCATAGAAAGGGCACTAGATTAGGTGTCAGGAGGCTAGGCTTATAGCCCTGACTCTGCCACTGGGTAGCCGTACAACCTGGAAAAAAATAGCTGATCATCTCTGGGCTTCAGTTTCTCTTTCTCTAGAATTAAGAAGACAGGACAGGACAGAAGTTAAGAGGCAGTTCTTCCACTTACCAGTTGTGTGGATTTGAAAAAGTCACTTAACCTCTCTAGGCCTCAGTTTCCTTGTTTGAGAAATGGAGATAATAACAATATCTACCTTACAGTGTTTCGTGGGGATTAAATAAGAAAATACATGTAAATGATGAGTACAGTGCCTGGCACATAGTGATTGGGAAATATAAGCAATTGTTAGTGTTCCAGGTTAAATTAGATCATGATAGCCCCTTCTGGCTCTAAGTTTCTGTAAACACTTAAGATCAGTAAAATTTTTAGTATCATTTTAAGTTAACATTTTTCTTCATGTTTTGAGTATTGCATTTATTAACTGGCCATAGCATGTTAAACAATTGCTACAAGTTGATTAATGTGAAATCTCATCAACAGTAAATCCTTTGCGTTATTTCATAGAATTGTCTCTGAAAAAAATTCTTCTCCCTGCGACTGAAAGAATGAGAAAGCAGATATTTAATACTTCATGTCTACAGAAGAAATGCCAGCAGATAGAGGCCGCTGATTCTCACATCAACTGGTACTTTAACCCATAAGGAAGAAGAGAGTAAAGGATTTACTGTGTATGTGAGTAATCCAAGACCTTTCTCTGTGATCTTTGTAAATGTGGGAGAATAGATTGACTGAGGCAAGCCTATGGAACTTCCTAGAATAAAAATCCTCAAAATCCTCAAGACAAACCCAATATTGTTTTAAAATGCTGAGCCCGTGTACGCATGTCCGTGCGTACGTGTGTGTGTGTGAGATTACTGAATTCAGGCTCATGTTTCCTATGTAGACCTTTAGTAGTCAATATGCATAGAATATAGAATAGGACTGTGAGAATTATTTTTTGATCCAGGTAACTAATTAAAAGTGCTTTATGAGAAGACAGGAGTCTGTGTCTTTCTCTGCATGAGACTTTCCTGTTTTTCCCTTGTCAACAAAGTTGAAGTCAAAGTGGCCATGTGAGATTGTGGAAGAGCTCGACATGAAAAGACGAGATCTAGGGTTGGTGCCAGGAGATCTCATTTTGCCCACCTAGGTGGGTATTAGGTAATGTGTCTCCTGAAAGAAGAAGCTATGTACTAATTGTCTTTTAATCTGTTGCTGAAGAGCCTCTTGCTCATGTTAACATTTACAGGGACAGGATGGCCAGACCCAGTTGAGATCCAGCTGTTTCTTAGCTTTCATCTGACCTTGGTAGCACTATCGCATCATTTACCAGTGCTCTCTGGCAAAGAGGACTGAAGCAATCATTTTGTATGTACACGTGTGGGGGTGCAAGGTGGAGTTGTCTCTTTAGACTGAATCTTCACATAACAACATTGCCAAAAGGTTTGCCCTTTACCCCATCCGCATCTTCTATTATATATACTGAGCTAGTGACAGTTCAGAAAGTAATTGTCAGCTTGCCTGGAAGACCCAATTTGTGCATTAAGATAATGCTGTTCTGATCTCTTGCACCAGTTTGTTTATTGTTTCCTTTGTGAAATATTTTTATTCATCAGACCATAAACCCATACTTACCATATTGAACAGCTCACCGTCTAGATATGAAATAAAAAGTAGAATCTCCCTCTGAGGGCAGTGGGAACTCCAGAAATGTGAATTAGTGGTAGGAGTGATAGGGAAGACAGCTTCCTGTGACATTAGCTTCTCAAACTAATAGTGTACATGTGCAGTAAGTAATAACTTTTCAGGTTTAAGTGTAGATATTGCATCTTAGGAGTAACATTAGTAGAATATACCTAGGAAAGTGACCAGGCTAAAGAGAGGTCTAGAAAACATAACGAGCAAGAAAGGGCTGAAGTAACTATATGTTTAGCCTGGAGAGAAGACTAAGCTAACCCATGCTGACTCTTACAAGATTTGACAATGGAAGAGATAGTACACTTGTTTTGTGTAACTACAGAAGCAAAATCTAGAATAAATAGATAGAAATTGCAAGAAAGCAAATTTCAGATAAACAGTACAAATAAACAAAACCTTATAAAAATGAAGACTATCCAAAAATAGAATACATTTACTCAGAAAGTAGCGGCTGCTTCCTAGAGATGTTGAAGTTAGTTGAGCCTTTGGTAGAGATGCTGTAGAAAGGATGCTTGCATGAGTGGGAGACTGGTTAAGGAATCTCTAAAGCTATCCCTTTCATACTCTAAATTACTTTTTTCTATGATGCTGATCAAGAACTAGGAAAATAAGATCATATACCTTCATTCATTCATCCGTCCAAGTGTCCATTCTTTAATTTATTTAAAAAACACTTCTTGAGTGACTACTATGTGCCAGGTACTATGTTAAGCACAAGATATATGACACAGAAATGTATGATACAGAAATGTAAATATTGATAGGTCATTACAGTATAGGATGATGCGTGCAAAGACAGATGTATAAGTAACAGAAAGAGTCATAGAGATGTTATGGGGAAGTGGAATCTAGGAAGATCTGACGGAGGAGAAAGTCATGCCTGAGTAGAATCTGAAGGGATTCATTGGAATTTGCCCGGAAGGCATGGTGGTTAAGGTGGGAAGACCACTCTATTTTTTTTTTTTTTTTTTG
>NW_006779031.1:3057763-3109503 GCF_000442215.2 Lipotes vexillifer | reverse complement strand
TTTTTTTTTTTTTTTTTTTTTTTGCGGTACGCGGGCCTCTCACTGTTGTGGCCTCTCCCGTTGTGGAGCACAGGCTCCATGGCCATGGCTCACGGGCCCAGCCGCTCCGCGGCATGTGGGATCTTCCTGGACCAGGGCACGAACCCGTGTCCCCTGCATCGGCAGGCAGACTCTCAACCACTGCGCCACCAGGGAAGCGGAAGACCATTCTAAATGAGGGGAGAAATATGTTCAAAGACATGGAGCAAGTTTGTAAAATTTTAGGTAACTCGTTATTGCTGGAGCATAAAGTCTGTCAGGAGATAGGGGAGAGGAGATGGGATGAGGAAGAAAGTGTGAAACTGGGCTAGATCTTGAGTGGCCACTCCAAGGAGCCTGAACCTTTATGGATGCCAGGAAGCTGGGCACGAATGTGCCTTCCTTCTATTCCTGCCCTTGGCTTTGCCTACACAATCCTTGCATCTGAGTTGGAAGTCATTCATAGCAAAAACAAAATGAAAATAGAGATCAGTTATTTTCTGCTGCCACAAAGTCAGCTTAATTTCCATAATCTCATTATCTGATTTCTCTATATCTATTATCATTTTGATCCGAATGTGACCAAAAAAAAATCGAACATAAGAGTTTTACCATTTACCACAAATTGAACAATATTATGTGTTTTCTAAGCTATTTCAAATGTCTGTGGACAGGAAATGAAATAATATCTGTAGCTGTTCCTTCATAGAAAGCCTGTCTCGCAGTTGATATGGTATGTTCTTTTTAAGTTATAAGCAAATGGAATCATCTTAACAACAACAATATAAACCTTCCAGAGTTTAGCATTGTTTTGGTTCTGATTTTTAAAGAAAAGCTCTTATCTCTTTAGTCATACAATTCAAATGAGCTTTAATTTTTGTAAAATCCCCACAATTGGCCTTATTAATTAGATGGTCAATCAGATCTGGGGAGAGCGCAGACTTATGGACTTTTAAAAAATAACCTGCAATGTTATTATTTTCAAGTATTGTACTTGAGACTCCTGTAAGTGCTTTAAAAAAAAAAACGCATATTCTTGTTTGAATGCAAATGCTGCTGTAACTACAGTTCTTGAAAACAGTTGGTCTGTATTGGGTTTTTAATATTCATATTTATTAATTTTATTCTGAATGCACACAAGGAGTGTTCTGGATCAGAGACAGCTTATTGTTATTAAGTTAAAAAGCAAATAATGACCTCGATTCCCCATACCCTGATTTTTAGCCCTGGAGTAACACGATGAAAGCCACGTCAAATCTCCTACACGTGCAAGGTCTGTATCACAGGTGAGGAACAGGGAAAAATGGGTTTTCTCTTGTTTAAATACAGAAGAAAGAAGCAGCTACCTCCTGCTTCCCTCTTGAAAGGAGGGAGTGAAACCTTTCTCTTTGGAGACAAAATGGAAAGGATTCTGGCTTCTTACTCCAGCCTTTTGGACTATAAATGCATCTTTCCAAGGACTAGATGTGTCTCTAAGTCTTATGGCCTAGAAATGTCTCCAAGGTCCCTGGCCTCACTTTTCCTTGAAATGTTAACATTTACCTCCAGAGTTAGATAAATCCCCCTGGAGTTCTGTCACTATCTATACAGTTGTAAATTACCTCCCCAAGGCTTACTCTTAGCCCAGGATCCCAAGTTTTCAACAACATTTATTTATAAGCCCCCAGTCTCTGCAGATACACAAAAATATTTTCTATATACTCCATAGTCAGCCTACACTCTCAATGAGGCTACCATTTCTTTGTGTTAAGGATGCATGCTTGCTTAGCAAGTCTTTTTCCCTATGCTCAGTAAAAATAAGCTTCAGCTCAGTATGTTCTCGTCATATTAAATTTTAGTATAATTCATTCAGCAAATTCAACAGATACTGGCAGAGTGCCTACTGTGTGCCAGGCCTTATTCTAAAGAGGTATTTAACTTAACTTGTAAGTAGATTTGTTCCAGAGTTGGCATTTTACTGTTGCCTATATACCTTCCCCTTCCATTAGAATGACTCTTCTCCAGTTAGATCAATTCTTGTTTCATTTGCTATTCCAACAGTTCTAAATGATCACAGTACCAAAAACATGCAGTCTGAAAAAGTGTTTGAGCAAGATTTGGAACATTGTTCTTTGGGGACTATTAAATTCAATCATTTTTCTTTGTACTTTGCCATCCTTCCTTATCACTTATAATCCTAACTGCTAATCTTCAAGACATTCACATATCTTTCTTCACTAAACTCAAACACATTAATCTGCATGCTAGACTAACTCAAATGACTTCTCAGCTTTAAAGCAAGGAATGTTTTTCTCCAAAATATTTCCGACTATCAAACAGTTTTGTTTGCCAGATTTTAAAGTCCACTTTTATCACTAAGTCCATGGTTGCTTAAAAGTATATGGTTTTTTCATAACCAGCTTATCCTTCACTAAAAGAAAATCAAAGTATTTATACTGACAGCATCATAGGTAGTCAAAATCAAAGTGACCCTTCACTAACATGTCTCTGGGTCATTTCTTAAGATCATCTTAGAAAAGATAGTAGTTTAATGAGTAAAAAATAAAAATATAACCAAAAAGATAGTTTAGTACAGTTAAAGGACAAAACTTGGAATTCCAAGCATAGCAAACCATAATGAGTTATTTCTCCTAAAGCTTTGAATTTAGTGCAAAAATAGGTTGAAACAATAAGAAGTTAGTTATAGCATAGTTTTTGTTACTTGCCAGTCAATAAAACACCTGGGGAATTTAATATGATTTTTTAATGTTTATTTCATCCACTTATATCTTTCCATTATAGTTCAGAGCAAGTAAATAACTTGTGCCAGAAAATAATCAATAATAACATGTGTAGTGTATATTTTCCCAACCAAAGAGTGATTATGAGTTTGAGGCTAGGCCAGCCAGGTTAGCAACACATGGCTGAGTGTTGAAGACATACTTCAACACACATATAGAGCCCTTTGACAAGGCTGGGAGACTTACTGCTTCCAGGAATTTAAGGTAAATTCTCTCCAATTGTTAGCTGACCACTAAGCTAACCAAGCAGTGACTTCAGTGCCCACACACAATAAAGAATACAGAATTTACATAATTTATTCAGAAACGTCTCTAAACAAACAGCAGCAACAACAACAATGACAAACAGCAACAATAAGAAACCCTGAGGAGAGGGGAATCTGATTTTCAGACTTGCCACATTATATTATGTAAAATGTCCAGTATAAAACAAAAAATATGAGGTATACAAAAAAAAAAAGAACAAGAAAATATATCCCCGGGGGCTGGGGGAGGCAATTAATAAAAACTGTCCTTGAGGGAGCCAAGACTTTGGACTTATTAGGCAAAGACTGTAGATCAGCTATTTTTAACTTGTTCAAAGAACCAAATAAAAGCAGCTCTAAAGAACCTAAGAAAGCATGAGAATGATATCTCACCAAATAGAAAATACCAGTAAAGAGATAGACTTTATAAAAGGGAACCAAATAGAAATTCTGGAGTTGCAAAGCACAATAATTGAAATGAAAAATCTACTTGTGGAACCCAACAGCAGATTTGAGCAGTCAGCAAAAGAATCAGTGGACTTGAAAATAGGTCGACTGAGATTATCCACTTCGAGGAACAGAAAGAAAAACGAATGAAGAAAAATGAATAGAGCCTCAGAGACCTGTGGGACACCATCAAGCATATTATCATATGGAAATCCCAGAAGGAGAGAAAAGAGAGAAGAGACAGGAAGAATATTTGAAGAAATAATGCCTGAAAACTGTTGAAATTTGAAAAAAATACATTAATTTACATATCCAAGAAGCTCAATAGACTCAGAAAGATTCTTACGTAGATACATGATAATCAAAATGTCAAAAGAAAGAGACAAAGAGAGAATCTTGGAAGCAGCAAGAGGGAAATGACTCATTGTGTTAAAGAGGTACACAACAATTATAAGAGCTGATTTCTCATCAGAAAACATGGAGGTCAAAAGGTGATGGGATGACATAGTCAAAGTTATAAAAGTGCTAAAAGAATTCTATATCCAGAAAAAACTATCCTTCAAAAATAAAGGGGAAATTAAGACAGTCCTAGGTAAACAAAAACTGAGAGATTTCAATTCTAGCAAACCTGCCCTACAAGAAATCAGGCTGAAATGAAAGGACATTAATTCAAATCCACAGGAAAAAATAAAGAGCAATGGTAAAGGTAACTACATAATTAAATATAAAATAGTATAAATCTATTCTTGTAACTTTTTCTTGTATTTGATTTAAAAGACAACTGTATAATACATAAATACATCGGTGTTAATGGATACACAATGCATAATATGCAATTTGTATGAGGATAACAGCACAAAAGAATGGGGAGGGAATGGAGTTATATAGGAGCAAATATTTTGTACACTATTGAAATTAACTTGGTGTCAATCTGAATGAGGTTGTTATAAATTAAGGTATTCTCATTTTTAATCTTTTATTTTATTTTATTTTGGCCACGCCACATGGCTTGCAGGATCTTAATTCCCGACCAGGGATCGAACCCGAGCCCCCTGTAGTGGAAGCGTGGAGTCTAATCGCTGGACTACCGGGGAATCCCCAAGATATTATTAATTGTAATTCCCAAGTAATCCACTAAGAAATCCATTCAAAAACATATAGTGGAAATAAAATAAAATAAAAGATACCCAGATTGAAAGGAAGAAATAAAACTCTCTCTGTTTGCAGATGACATGATCTTGTATACAGAAAATCATAAATAATCTACTAAAAAACTGCTGTGTAATGAGTTCATCACAATTGCAGGATACAAAAATCAATATACAAAAATCAGTTTCTATACACCTGCAATAAACAATCTAAAAACAAAATTAAAACAATTTTATTTACAATAGCATCAAAAATTTTTAAATATTTTGGAATATATTTAACAAAAGAATAATAAAACTAATACCCTGAAAACTATCAAAGATTGCTGAAAGAAATTAAACAATATCTAAACAACTGAAAAAATATCCCACGTTAATTGATTGGAAGACTTATTATTGTTAAAAATCAATATTCCCCAAATTGATATACAGATTAAAAGCAATCCTTATGAGAATCCCAGTTGGTTTCTTTTTGGAAATTGATAAACAGATCCTAAAACTCATGTGGAGATTCAAGGGACCCAGAATAGCCAAAGCAATCTTGAAAAAGAACAAAGTTGGAGGACTCACACTTCCCAATTTTAACACTTGACTGTAAAGCAACAGTAATCAAGACAGTGTGGTAGTGGCCTAAGGATAAACACATACAACAGTGGAATAGAATCGAGAATCTAGAAATAAACCCATGTATCCATGGTCAATTGATTTTTAACAAGGGTGCCAAGGACCTTTAGTGGAGAAAGAGTCTTTTCAAAAAATCGTGTCAGGACAACTGGATAGCCAAATGCAAAGGAATGAAGCTGTGCCTTTACCTTCACATCATATGCAAAAATTAACTCAAAATGGATCAAAGGGTTATGTACTCTTTTTTAAATATTTATTTATTTATTTGGCTGCATTGGGTCTTAGTTTCAGCACTCGGGATCTTTGTTGCAGCATGCGGGATCTAGTTCCCCGACCAGGGGTCGAACCCCGGCCCCCTGCATTGGGAGCACGGAGTCTTAGCCACTGGACCACCAAAGAAGTCCCAGGTTATGTACTCTTAACCTATATAAAACTCTTAGGAGAAAACTGGGGCAAATATTTGTGACCTAGGACTTGGCAATGAATTCTCAAAAATGACACCATAAACATAAGCAACAAAAGAAAAATGGATAAAACTAGACTTCATCAAAATTAAAAAATTTTGTGCATTGAAAGGACACTATTAAGAAAGTGAAAAGTCAATTAACATTTTGGTAGAAAATATTTGCAATCTATGTATTTGTTAAAGGACCCGTAGCTAGAATATAAAGAACTCTTACAACTCAGTAAGGAAAAGACAGATAACCTGACTAAAAAATAGGCAAAAAACCTGAATAGCTACGTCTACAAAGAAGATATACAAGTGGCACATAAAAAGATGTCGGAAATCATTAGCTGTCAGGTAAATGCAGATCAAAACTACGATGAGGGGCTTCCCTGGTGGTGCAGTGGTTGAGAGTCTGCCTGCCGACGCAGGGGACACGGGTTCGTGCCCTGGTCCGGGAAGATCCCACATGCCTCAGAGCGGCTGGGCCCGTGAGCCATGGCCCCTCAGCCTGCACGTCCGGAGCCTGTGCTCCGCAACAGGAGAGGCCACGACAGTGAGAGGCCCGTGTACTGCAAAAAAAAAAAAAAAAAACAAAACTACAATGAGGTATTACTTTGTACTCACTAGGATGGATAAATCAAAAGGTGAGGTAAATGTTGAAGAAATCAGAGCCCTCACGCGCTGCTGCTAGTAATGTAAAATGGAGCAGCCACTTTGGAAAACAGCCTGCAATTCCTCAGAAAGTTAAGCATAAAAAAATGAAAATACACGTACACATAAAAACTTGTACACAAATGTTCATAACAACATTATTCATAATAGCTAAAAACTGGAAACAACCCAAATGTCTAGCAACTGATGAATGGATAAAGAAATATATAGTATGTTCATATAATGGAATATTATTTGGCTATAAAAATGAATGAAGTATTGACGCATGCTACAGCTTGTATGAACATTGAGAATCTTATGCTAAGTGAAATAAGCCAGATACAAAAGGCCACATAATTGTATGATTCCATTAATATGAAATGTCCAGGACAGGCAAATCTGTAGAGACAGAAAGTACATTAGTGGTTTCCAGGGCATGGAGTATGGGGGTGGGGGGAATTGGGACTAACTGATGAAGAATACAGGGTTTCTTACAGGGGTTATGAAAATATTCTAGAATTAGAGGGTGGTGATGATTGCACAACCTTGTGAATATACTAGAAAACCAAAGAACTGTATACTTTTCAAAAGATGAATTTTATGACATGTGAATTATATCCAAATAAGAAATGAGTTAAAAGGAGAATAAGAAGAATGAAGTTTTGTTATATTACCATTTGTTGGACTCAAAAGTTTTACCAAAAAAGTTCTACCATTGGCCCAGTACAAGACAGTATAAACTCTAGTTACATCACAGTATGACTTCTATTTCTAGAAAGAACAATATATTGCAGGTAGGTGGCACAAGTGGCAAGGAGATATGAAATAAAGCCTAACAAAAAATGAGTTTAGGGCTTCCCTGGTGGCGGAGTGGTTGAGAGTCCACCTGCCAATGCAGGGGACACGGGTTCGTGCCCCGGTCCGGGAAGATCCCACATGCCGCAGAGTGGCTGGGCCCGTGAGCCGTGGCCGCTGAGCCTGCGCGTCCAGAGCCTGCGCTCCGCAACGGGAGAGGCCACAGCAGTGAGAGGCCCGCGTACCGCAAAAAAAAAAAAAAAAAATGAGTTTAACTACCACCTACATCACAGGTAAGATCAGTGACTTTGTATCAGAGTGTTCTGAGCGATCTGCCTAGGCAAGTAAGTGTCAGTGACAAATAGAGTGACCAACTGTCTTAGTTTACCTGAGACAGGATTTTGCTGCGATCCAGTATTTTCAGTGCTAGACCTGGGATTATCTTGGACAAACCAGGATGATAGGTCACCCTAGACAACAGTTGGGCCTATGCCATGAATCTAGCCTGCTCATGTACTGGGCTATGCCTGAATCTGCCCAAGCCACTGGGGATCTTCAAAGCATCAGAGAAGAATGGAGTATTCATGGGTTCCAGCTATCAATACCGTAAAAGATTTCATAGGATGGACTATTACTCGAGGTGACACCCTGCCTTCTTGCAGTCATTTTCTTGCCTTCTAAATTCAAAAATGGCCAATGATAAGAGTGAAAGGGCAAGAGGCTGTACACAGAAATGTGCACACATCCCTTTTGAGGAAGATCTTCATTCCCAATGAAAAAAAAATGTAATAGCACACTTAACCATGTGCCAAGCCCTCTTCTAAACAGTGCAAATATAAATTCATTGTATCCTCTAATAACTGTGAAGTACATACTATTATTATCGTCATTTTTCATTATCCCCATTTTATGTATGAGGAAACTAATATGCAGACAGGTTAAGTAGCTTACTGAAGGTCACACAGCTAATAAATATTAAACTCAAGGATTCGAACCCTGGAAACCTGACTCCAGAGTCCAAAGTCTTAGCCACTATGCTAAACTGCATCCTGAAATAAGACATATTATGAGTGGACAAAGAAGTGCAGACCCACAAAGACAAGGCAAGTGAGTAAGGGCTTGAGCCTGAAGGAATAATTCAAATAAATCAGGAAAATTACCTTCTCAGTCCTCTAATGCTAATTGACTCATAACCTATAATTACACCCTGCCAGAGGCAGGGCTTAGAAGAATTTTGTGTGGATCATCTTCTCCCCACATCTCTAATTCAAGATGCCTACATTTGGGGCTTCTATTAAAAAGGGCAATGTGTAATTTCCAAAGAGATGAATTTGAATACTTGAGTATAAAATATTCGGTGTTTTTCAAAGTGATTGACATCTTTAATTCATAGTTTGTCTTGACTGTTGTCAGTCAAAGCATAAAAGTTCAGAAAATGGGGCTTTCCTGGTGGCGCAGTGGTTGAGAGTCCGCCTGCCGATGCAGGGGACACGGGTTCATGCCCCGGTCCGGGAGGATCCCACATGCTGTGGAGCGGCTGGGCCCATGAGCCATGGCCACTGAGCCTGCGGGTCTGGAGCCCGTGCTCTGCAACGGGAGAGGCCACAACAGTGAGAGGCCTGCGTACCGCAAAAAAAAAAAAAAAAAAAAAAAATCAGAAAATGGCATGGACAGGGGTGACAGTGGTGGGGCTTGGACAGTGGAGTGAAGTGGGGATCAACCAGGAAACACATTAAAGGAAAACATTAAAGCCTATTTCCAGCAGACATTCTCAGAAACACTACAGGAAATTAATACAAATGACTGGCATAATCACACTCAATAAAACCAGGAGCAGGTGTCTGGTAGTCCTACAGTCAAAACAACTTAATAAGATTATAGTGCATAGAGGGCTTAAGGAGTTCATGGCTTAGGATAAGTAGGATTCAGTTTTCATTAGAGATACGTAAATAGGAGACATTCTGCTACAACTAAAAGTCCCTCATTCAACAAGCATTTACGTTGAGTGCCTACTATGTGCCAGGGTCTGTAGTAGTGTTAAAGATACAGTAATGAAAGAGACAAACACAGTCCCTGCCTTCATGGTCTTAATAAGTAAAATAGATATTTTAAAAAGCATCACAGATAAATATATAAATTACAAATTCTGATAGGTCCTTGAAAGAAAAGAATAGGATTTTATGGAAAAGACTAACTACAGAGGCTGATTTGATAGAAGCCTCAGAGTCAGCTCCTCGGAGTCAGTGAAACTTAAGCCAAAACCTAAAGGATGAGTAGGAATTGGACACGGATTTGGAGGTAGAGTTGAAAGTGGACTTGTAGGTAAACAGTCTTGCAGTGGGAGAGAGCTTGGCAACATTCTAGGAATTGAGAAGGCCAGTATGGCTGCAGAGAAATGAGCAATGATCAGAGTGGTGCAAGATGAGAATGGACAGGTGGGAACAGGCTAGATCATACAGATCCTTGTAGACCAAGGAAAGGAGTCTAGATTTTATTTTAAGTACAATGGGAAGTCACTCACACCCTGCCTAACCCAACCCTCTAGGTGGTCAGAAAGCACCGAGCTGATCTCCCTGTGCTATGCGGCTGCTTCCCACTAGCTATCTATTTTACATTTTGGTAGTGTATATATGTCCATGCCACTCTCTCACTTTGTCCCAGCTTACCCTTACCCTCCCCGTGTCCTCAAATCCATTCTCTACATCTGCGTGTTTATTCCTATCCTGCCCCTATGTTCATCAGAACCTTTTATTTTTAGATTCCATGTATGTGTGCTAGCATACGGTATTTGTTTTTCTCTTTCTGACTTACTTCACTTTGTATGACAGGCTCTAGGTCCATCCACCTCACTACAGAAAACTCAATTTCATTTCTTTTTATGGCTGAGTAATATTCTGTTGTATATACGGGCGACATCTTCTTTATCCATTCATCTGTCGATGGATGCTTAGGTTGTTTCCACGTCCTGGCTATTGTAAATAGTGCTGCAGTGAACAGTGTGGTACATGACTCTTTTTGAATTATGGTTTTCTCAGGGTATATGCCCAGTAGTGGGATTGCTGGGTCATATGGTAGTTCTATTTTTAGTTTTTTAAGGAACCTCCATACTGTTCTCCATAGTGGCTGTATCAATTTGCGTTCCCACCAACAGTGCAAGAGGGTTCCCTTTTCTCCACACCCTCCCCAGCATTTATTGTTTGTAGAATTTTTGATGATGGCCATTCTGACTGGTGGGAGGAGATACCTCATTGTCATTTTGATTTGCATTTCTCTAATGATTAGTGACGTTGAGGATCCTTTCATATGCTAGTTGGCAATCTGTATATCTTCTTTGAGGAAATGTCTATTCAGGTCTTCTGCCAATTTTTGGATTGGGTTGGTTGTTTTTCTGATATTGAGCTGCATGAGCTGCTTGTATATTTTGAAGATTAATCCTTTGTCAGTTGCTTGGTTTGCAGCTATTTTCTCCCATTCTGAGGGTTGTCTTTCCATCTTGTTTATGGTTTCCTTTGCTGTACAAAAGCTTTTAAGTTTCATTAGGTCCCACTTGTTTATTTTTGTTTTTATTTCCATTTCTCTAGGAGGTGGATCAAAAGGGATCTTGCTGTGATTTATGTCATAGAGTGTTCTGCCTATGTTTTCCTCTAAGAGTTTTATACTGTCTGGCCTTACATTTGGTCTTTAATCCATTTTGAGTATATTTTTGTGTATGGCACTTGGGAGTGTTCTGGTTTCATTCTGTTACATGTAGCTGTCCAGTTTTCCCAGCACTACTTACTGAAGAGGCTGCCTTTTCTCCATTGTATATTCTTGCCTCCATTATCAAAGATAAGGTGACCATATATGAGTGGGTTTATCTCCGGGCCTTCTATCCTGTTCCATTGATCCATATTTCTGTGTTTGTGCCAGTACCATATTGGCTTGATGATTACTGTAGCTTTGTAGTATAGTCTGAAGACAGGGAGCTTGATTCCTCCATCTTTGTTTTTCTTTCTCAAGATTGCCTTGGCTATTCGATGTCTTTTGTGTTTCCATACGAATTGTGAAATTTTTTGTTCTAGTTCTGTGAAAAGTACCACTGATAGTTTGATAGGGAGTGCATTGAATCTGTAGATTGCTTTGGGTAGTATAGTCATTTTCACAAGGTTGATTCTTCCAATCCAAGAACATGGTATATCTCTCCATCTGTTTGTATCATCTTTAATTTCTTTTATCAGTGTCTTATAGTTTTCTGCATACAGGTGTTTTGTCTCCATAGGTAGGTTTATTCCTAGGTATTTTATTCTTTTTGTTGCAGTGGTAAATGGGAGTGTTTCCTTAATTTCCCTTTCAGATTTTTCATCATTAGTGTATAGGGATGCAAGTGATTTCTCTGCATTAATTTTGTATCCAGCTACCTTACCAAATTCATTGAATAGCTCTAGTAGTTTTCTGGTAGCATCTCTAGGATTCTCTATGTATAATATCATGTCATCTGCAAACAGTGACAGTTTTACTTCTTCTTTTCCAATTTGGATTCCTTTTATTTCTTTTCTTCTCTGATTGCTGTGGCTAAAACTTCCAAAACTATGTTGAATAATAGTGGTGAGGGTGGGCAACCTTGTCTTTTTCCTGATCGTAGAGGAAATGGTTTCAGTTTTTCACCTTTTAGAATGATGTTCGCTGTGGGCTTTTCATGTAAGGCCTTTATTATGTTGAGGTAAGTTCCCTCTATGCCTACTTTCTGGAGGGTTTTTATCATAAATGGGTGTTGAATTTGGTCCAAAGCTTTTTCTGCATCTATTGAGATGATCATATGGTTTTTATCTTTCAGTTTGTTAACATGGTGTATCACATTGATTGATTTGTGTATATTGAAGAATCCTTGCATTCCTGGGATATACCCCACTTGATCATGGCGTATATTCCTTTTAATGTGCTGTTGGATTCTGTTTGAGAGTATTTTGTTGAGGATTTTTACATCTATGTTCATCACTGATATTGGCCTGTAGTTTTCTTTTTTTTGTGACATCTTTGTCTTGTTTTGGTATCAGGGTGACGGGGCCTTGTAGAATGAGTTTGGGAGTGTTCCTGCTTCTGCTATATTTTGGAAGAGTTTGAGGAGGATAGGTGTTAGCTCTTCTTAATGTTTGATAGAGTTTGCCTGTGAAGCGATCTGGTCCTGGGCTTTTGTTTTGGATGATTTTTAATCACAGTTTCAATTTCAGTGCTTGTGATTGGTCTGTTCATATTTTCTATTTCTTCCTGGCTCAGTCTCAGAAGGTTGTGCTTTTCTAAGGATTTGTCTACTTCTGCCAGATTGTCCATGTTATTGGCATAGAGTTGCTTGTAGTGATCCCTCATGACCCTTGGTATTTCTGCAGTGTCAGTTGTTACTTCTCCTCTTTCATTTCTAATTCTATTGATTTGAGTCTTCTCCCTGTTTTTCCTGATGAGTCTGGCTAATGGTTTATCAATTTTGTTTATCTTCTCAAAGAACCAGCTTTTAGTTTTAATGATCTTTGCTATAATTTCCTTCATTTCTTTTTCATTTATTTCTGATCTGATCTTTATGATTTCTTTCCTTCTGCTAACTTTGAGGTTTTTTGTTCTTCCTTCTCTAATTGCTTTAGGTGTCAGGTTAGGTTGTTTATTTGAGATTTTTCTTGTTTCCTGAGGTAGGATTGTATTGCTATAACTTCCCTCTTAGAACTGCTTTTGCTGCAACCCATAGGTTTTGTGTCATTGTGTTTCATTGTTATTTGTTTCTAGGTATTTTTTGATTTCCTCTTTGATTTCTTCAGTGATCTCTTGGTTATTTAGTAGCATATTGTTTAGCTTCCATGTGTTAGTATTTTTTTCAGATTTTTTTCCTGTCATTGATATCTAGTCTCATAGTGTGGTTGGAAACGATACTTGATGCGATTTCAATTTTCTTAAATTTACTAAGGCTTGATTTGTGACCCAAGATATGATCTATCCTGGAGAATGTTCCATGAGCGCTTGAGAAGAAAGTGTATTCTGTTGTTTTTGGATGGAATGTCCTATAAATATCCATTAAGTCCATCTTGTTTAATGTATCATTTAAAGCTTGTGTTTCCTTATGTATTTTCATTTTGGATGATCTGTCCATTGGTGAAAGTGGGGTGTTAAATTCCCCTACTATGATTGTGTTACTGTTGATTTCCCCTTTTATGGCTGTTAGCATTTGCCTTATGTATTGAGGTGCTCCTATGTTGGGTTCATAAATATTTACAATTGTTATATCTTCTTGGATTGATGCCTTGATCATTATGTAGTGTCCTTCTTTGTCTCTTGTAATAGTCTTTATTTTAAAGTCTATTTTTCCTGATATGAGAATTGCTACTCCAGCTTTCTTTTGATTTTCATTTGCATGGAATATCTTTTTCCATCCCCTCACTTTCAGTCTGCACGTGTCCCTAGGTCTGAAGTGGGACTCTTGTAGACAGCATATATATGGGTCTTGTTTCTGTTTCCATTCAGCCAGTTGATGTCTTTTTGTTGGAGCATTTAGTCCATTTACATTTAAGGTAATTATCAATATGTATGTTCCTATTACCAATTTCTTAATTTTGGGGGGTTTGTTTTTGTAGGTCTTTTCCTTCTCTTGTGTTTCTTGCCTAGAGAAGTTTCTTTAGCATTTGTTGTAAAGCTGGTTTGGTGATGCTGAATTCTCTTAACTTTTGCTTGTCTGTAAAGGTTTTAATTTCTCTGTCGAATCTGAATGAGATCCTTGCTGGGTTGAGTAATCTTGGTTGTCGGTTTTTCCCCTTTCATCACTTTAAATATGTCCTGCCACTCCTGTCTGGCTTGCAGAGTTTCTGCTGAAAGATCAGCTGTTAACCTTTTGGGGATTCCCTTGTATGTTATTTGTTGCTTTTCCCTTGCTGCTTTTAATACTTTTTATTTGTATTTAATTTTTGGTAGTTTGATTAGTATGTGTCTTGGCATGTTTCACCTTCACTTTATCCTGTATGGGACTCTCTGCACTTTTTGGACTTGATTGACTATTTCCTTTCCCATGATAGGGAAGTTTTCCACCATAATCTCTTCAAAAATTTTCTCAGACCCTTTCTCTTTCTCTTCTTCTTCTGGGACCCCTATAATTCGAATGTTGGTGCGTTTAATGTTGTCCCAGAGGTCTCCAAGACTGTCCTCAATTCTTTTCATTCTTTTTTCTTTATTCTTCTCTGCAGTAGTTATTTCCAGTAGTTTATCTTCCAGGTCACTTATCCGTTCTTCTGCCTCAGTTATTCTGCTATTGATTGCTTCTAGAGAATTTTTAATTTCATTTATTGTGTTGTTCCTCATTGTTTGTTTGCTCTTTAGTTCTTCTAGGTCCTTGTTAAATGTTTCTTGTATTTTCTCCATTCTGTTTCCAAGATTTTGGATCATCTTTACTATCATTACTCTGAATCCTTTTTCGGGTAGACTGCCTATTTCCTCTTCATTTGTTTGGTCTGGTGGGCTTTTACCTTTCTCCTTCATCTGCTGCATATTTCTCTGTCTTCTCATTTTGGTTATCTTACTGTGTTTGGGGTCTCCTTTTCGCAGGCTGCAGGTTCATAGTTCCCTTTGATTTTTGTGTCTGCCCCCAGTGGGTAAGGTTGGTTTAGTGGCTTGTGTAGGCTTCCTGGTGGAGGGGACTGGTGCCTGTGTTCTGGTGGGTGGGGCTGGAACTTGTCTTTCTGGTGGGCAGGGTCACGTCCGGTGGTGTGTTTTGGGGTTTCTGTAAACTTAGTATGATTTTGGGCAGCCTCTCTGCTAATGGGTGGGGCTGTGTTCCTGTCTTGCTAGTTGTTTGGCATGGGGCGTTTGGCACTGGAGCTGCTGGCCACTGGGTTGAGCTGGGTCTTAACACTGAGACAAAGATCTCTGGGAGAGCTCTCACTGATTGATTTTATGGGGGCTGTGAGGTCTCTCGTGGTCCAACGTCCTATACTCAGCTCTCCCACCTCAGAGGTTCAGGCCTGACACCAGGCCGGAGTACCAAGACCCTGTCAGCCACACGGCTTTTGGGAAGTCTGAGGTCTTCTGCCAGTGTTCAGTAGGTGTTCTGTAGGAGCTGTTCCACATGTAGATGTATTTTTGATGTATTCATGGGGAGGAAGGTGATCTCCACATCTTACTCCTCTGCCATCTTGAAGGTCCCCCCCATTGTAGGATTATTAATTGTCCTAATTTCACTATTAATGTGTCTCAGGGAATAGGGAGGCCCGAGGGGAGGGAGAGAGATGGGGGAATGGCTGGTCAGTGGAGCAGTCAGAACACACACAACATTTACTGATTAAGTTTGCTGTGTCATATGGGTGGGTTTCGTGGTGCCCTGAAACAATTACAATAGTAACATCAGAGATCACTGATCACAGATAACCATAACAAATATAATAATACTGAAAATGTTTGGACTATTGTGATAATTACTAAAATGTGACACAGAGACATGAAGTGAGCAAATCCCATTGGAAAAGTGATGCCAGTAGACTTGCTTGCTTCAAGTTTGCCACAAACTTTCAATATGTAAAAAGATTAGTTAATTAATTTAAAAACACACAAAAAAACCTGTATCTGCGAAGTGCAATAAAATGAGTTATGCCTGTATTAGACATCTTAGTCATTGCAAAGCAAGAAAAGGAAATAGAAGGTATACAGATTGAAAAAGAAGTAAAACTGTCTTTGTTATATTAGCACATGACATGGTTGTGTACATTTTAAGGAATTCTAAAATATCTCCAAAAATGCTACTAGAACTAATAAGTGAACTTATAGATAAAAAGATACGCAGACAATATAAAAAGCAATTGTATTTCTATGTACTAACAGTAAAAATTTGAAAATTTAAATTTAAAAAATAGAATTTGCAATAGCATCCAAAAACGTGGCATGCTTAGGAATAAATTTAACAAAATATGAGCCAGACCTATAAACTGAAAACTATAAAATATTGTCAAAAGAAATTAAAGAAAATATGTAAATTGAGAGATATACCATGATCATGGACTAGAAGGCCAAAAATTGATATCAATTCTCCCAAAAATGATTTATAAATTCAATACAATCCCAGTGAAAATGCCAGCGTGCTTTTTGTAGAAATTGACAAACTGAGTCTATGATATATACGGCAATGGAAAAATCTAGAAGGGCCAAAACAGTTTAACAAATAAGCAAATAAACAAAATAGAACAAAGTTGAAGACAAACTATCTGATTTCAAGGCTTTCTATTGGATTGGCCAAAAAGTTCGTTTGGGTTTTTCCATAAGACGTTATAGAAAAACCTGAAAGAACATTTTGGCCAGCCCAATATAATGCTACATTAATCAAGGATAGGCATATAGATCAGTGGATTAGGATAGAGAGCCAAGAAATAAACCCTCACATATAGAGTCAGTTGATTTGGGGAATGGGTACTCTTCAACAAGTAGTGCTGGAACTACTGGATATCCATATGGGGAAAGAATAAACATCAGCCATTATCTCACACCATACACAAAAATTAACTTAAATGAATTATATATCTACATAAAAAACCTAAAACTCCAAAACTTCTAGAAGAAAACATAGGGGAAAATTTTGACCTTGAATTAAGCAACGATTTCCTATATAGTATGCAAAAGGCATAAACCATAAAAGAAAAAAATTGATAAAATAGACTTTATACAATATTAAAGTTTCTGCTCTTTGAAAGACACAAATAAGAAAATGAAAAGGCAAACCGTAGACTAGGAGAAAATATTAGTAATGCATATATCTGATATAGGACTTGTATCAAGAATATATAAAGACCTCTTACAGCTCAATAAGAAGAAGATAGACAACCCCCCGCTAAATGGTCAAGATGCGTGAATAAAAGACCAAAAAAGAAGATATAAGAATAGCAGGGACAAAAAGAAAAAAAAAAAAGGAATAGCAGGGACTTCCCTGGTGGTCCAGTGGTAAAGAATCTGGTTTACAATGCAGGGGACGTGGGTTCGATCCCTGGTCAGGGAACTAAGATCCCACATGCCGCAGGCCAACTAAGCCCACACACCACAGCTGCTGAGCTCAGGCGCCTCAACTAGAGCCTGTGTGCTGCAAACTACAGAGCCCACGCACCCTGGAGCCTGCATGCCACAACTAGAGAAGAGAAAACCCACACGCCACAACTAGAGAGAAGCCTGTGCACCACAGCAAAGATCCCACGTGCCACAATGAAAGATCCTGCATGCCTCAACAAAGATCCTGCGTGCCACAACTAAGACCCAACACAGCCAGAATAAATTAAATAAATAATAAATAAGTTTTTAAAAAAAGAATAGCAAATAAGCCTCTGAAAAAATGCTCTACATTACTTGTCTTCATAGAAAGTCAAGTTAAAACCACATGAGGTACCACTACACAACGGCTAAAATCAACGACTGACCATACCAAGTACTGGTGAGGATGTGGAACAAATGGAACTTTCACACATTGCTTGCGGGAATGATAAAGTGGTACAACCACTTTGGAAAACCCCTTGGCAGTTTTTTATAAAATTAAACATTCAGTAACCATACAATTCAGAAATCATACTGTTAGGTACTTACCCACTAGAAATAAAAACATGTCTACGCAGAAACTTCTACGTAGATATTTATTGCATCTTTATTCATAATAGCCAGTGCAGTCCTGGTAAAACTGGCTCACTGGGGGAAAAGAATTTCTGATTTGTCAATTTCCTTTGTGTAAATACTCCCACCATGGTTGATTTCAAGCTACCAGCCTGTCATCACCAAACAGGGAGTTGAGAAGAGATGTGTACCATCAGCTCCTACAAGAGAGTATGAGCCAGCTTCAGCACACCAGTAATTTTTAGCTCAAAATTGGAAACGACCCAAATGTCCATCAGTGGTTGAGTGGATAAATGAGTTGTGGTATATACAGTGTGATGGAATGCCATTCGGCAATGAAAAGGAATAAACTACTAATGCATGGTACAATATGGACGAATCTCAAAGACAAGCAGAATGAAAGAAGCCAGACACAAAAGAGTATGTACAGTATAATTACATTTATATGAAATTCTAGAAAATGCAAACTAAAACTTAGGTGACAGAAAGATCAATGGTTCTCCAAGTCTGGCAGTAGGGTGGGAGGTTGGGTGAAGGTGAATATATTTAGCAAAACTCATCAAGCTGTATCCTTTAAATGGGTGTAATTTATTGTATGTAAATTATACCTCAATAAAGTTCATTAAAACGCTTATTTTCTGGTTTTTGCCCACTAACTAGTAAAATCTTCCTCTAGTTTATGTCCATTAATTTGACTTTTCACCACTGGAAAAACGTAATGTTATTTGCAGAAACAGACATTTATATATGTACTCTTACTGTCAGAGCATTCATAAAAACATTAAACAGGAGTAGTTCTGGCACTCAGAGAGAGCCCATTGTTAATACCTCTCTAACTAAAAAAGTATCCTTTAATCCTTACCTTTTCTACAGTGTGTCTAAGTTGGTTTCCTATTTGTCTCTCCTCCCCTGCCTCTCATTCTCCATATCCTGGCTGTCTTCATGTGGTATGTACAGAGTAGACATGATGTTCTTCATGAACAGCCTGAGAAGGTGCTATTACTCTCACACAGTAATAGTATCACTAACCTAAAAGAAAAATTCTCCAAGATTTGGATACCCTAGCAGCAAACTAATTATTTAACCCCCAGAAAGCTAGTAAAATAATTCATATAGCAAACATTTACATAGCATTTACTATGTGTCAGGCATTGTTCTGTGAGCTTCATATTAAATTAGTATGTTTGATCCTCTCAACTCTCTGAAATAGGTACACCATCATTATCCCAATTTTACTAATGAGGAGACTGAGGCACAGAGTGATTAAGTATCTTATCCAAGGTCACACAACTAGTAAGTGTAAGAGTTGGGATTCAATTACCTTTGTTTACAAGGAACTTTGTTCTTCAAAGTATAGAACTTTTATAATAAATACAATTGTCAGTCAGTTCTGTGGCAAAGAAAATGGAACAAAACATCATTCCTTTTATTGCAGCCATGAAAAAGAAGAATTTGAACAGTATGTATAATACAACTCCAATTTTGTTACTGCATAGCACACACACAAATGGATGGATTGATAAAAATCCATTGACAGGTCTTGAAAGATAAAAACCAAAATGATAACAAAGACTATCTCTGGGTGGCAAAATTATATATGATATTTTTTCCTTCCTCATGATTCTCTGTATTTTCCAAATATGCATTACATTTATAATTTTTTTAAAAAGTCAATGTGTTTCAACTATGTGTGGCTTTTAAATATTTCCTGGCATTCTATGATATTGAAGAATCTATGCAGCCAGTCAGAAGTTCTCTTCCCACAAACTATACATCACAGTAAAGAGCAAGGAGCATTCAAGTTTTACCTGATGTAATACCTGTTTTTTATATAGATTAACTTCATATACTATTTTATACTATTCATAATAGTTTGGCCTTGTGAATTTTAACTAGGATGGCTTTTGAGCAAATGCTGCCAACAGCAGTATGACAATCAACTTGTTTTGCTGTACATTTTGGAAGAGATGGATTAATTGAAAATTTATATGCAATAGCATGGGAGGAATTATATGTACTAAGCCAAATTTACTTATGATAATAGACTTAATTGGAAAATTCTTTAATGTACAGTTTTAATAAGGGCATTAAAGAAACTGGGAAATTTGAAGAACATCTAATCATTTCTGAATTATAATTATAAATGAGTGCAGATGACCTAATCTGCTTATGTAAATGATAATTATTAATTTAGCAATTGTACAAATGAGCTCAAAACATGAACTACAATAATTACAATACAAACCAATAACTTCCTTGTCTGCCATTTGCACAAATGATTAAATTATATGAGGAATGTTTTCTCTATACTTTAAAAGCTAATGTAAATTTAAGAACCCAGGGAAATTATTAGTGTAATTAAAACTAATAGGTATACACAAACATGGAAAACAAACAGCTCAATTTGTAAAGCTTGAAGAAAGAACATTTCATTCTACTTTAAATCCTAATATCATGCATCTTTCATTATAACTGTAATGAGTAATGAATCACTGGAAAAATATCACTTCCTGTAGTAGGTTACCATCCATAGTACTGGTTTTTAAAAAGCATTTTGCACTTATGGCTTTCCCCAAGAACGATGTCTTCTCATTTCCATCTCACCGCAAATAATTTTACGCTTTGCAAATAATACTCTGTATTGTCGGTTAACCAAGAGCCTCAAGTGGAAACCCAAGGTAAATTTCAAAGCGTCTTTAAATGCCAGATGCCTTTCGTTATATTATGATTCTGGTTCAAAGAATTTGTGCAGAAGAAAAAAAAAAAACTGGGGGAGTGAAATATCAGAAAAGTACAGTGTTTAAATCTATTTATTGCTGAGGGGTGGCGATAAAGCACAAAATCTCAATGAAGGAGTAGCAGGACTGGGAACAGCGAGCCCAGACGGGGCGCGCAAGGCCCAGGCTCTGGGAGGGCCGAGCCCCTCCTCTGCCTGGCCGAGAGCCCCCAGCGGCTCCTGGGCCGCACCTTGGACCTCGCGCTCCAGCGGCCCTTGGCGAGCCTAGCCTTTGTTTCCTTCTCCAAATCGTCCCAGTGCGGCCACGGAGAGACCCGCCCGTCCCTGGGTAACCGCGCGCTGCGAAGGGCTCCGGAATTCCCGTGGCACCGACGCAGGAGAGTCCAGGACCTTGATCGCCTTCTCGGGAGTGTGTCCTTCTAACCCAGGAGCGGTGCCGAGTAGGGATGGCTCAATGGCAGGCCAGGCCCGGTAACCACCAACTACCCCACCACCACTATCACCACCGCCACGCGCCTGGAAGCCACATGAGAGCGGTAGGCCCAGTTTACAGAGGGGAAGGGCAACCGATGGCATGGCCTTGAGGACCGGTCCAAGGGCCGTTCCCCTGGGAACGACTGCTCCGGCCATTACTGCTCCGGCGGCCTGCGCCCTCCGTGTTCAGGGCAGCTGCCCAGAGTCCTCCTCCCTACTACTGCAGAAACCCGGGGATTCACTAATCTTCATGCGAAGCTTTGGAATGCAGGTTTTGGAGATTAACAGAAGCTTTTCGAATCCCGGATATACCACCTGACCTCTCCGCCTCTCAGTTTCCTTGTTTGTAAAAAGAGGACAATTATAGAACCTACTTTGAGGTTGCTTTAAGATTCAGTGAAGTAATACATGTATGGTGTCTGGCATAGAAATGCTCATTATTAGCATTTTTATTATTATTATTATATATGATATGTACATGTGACTGGAGTTAGATCGGAGATGGACAACTGTTCTCTTGATAGCCTGATGGAATCTGAATCAAACTAGGACCGTATGTTTAAATCATGAGGTATATCACACCCTCAGAAAAAGTGCACAAAACGTGTAAAGTTCACAACAGAGCTTCTCAAACTTTAACATGCACAGAAATCACATGGGGATCTGTTAAAATGCATGTTTGGGGTAAAGTCTGATATTCTCTACTTGCCACAAAGGTTGAAACAATAAATATAAATCAAACATCTGTGTAGTTACCATCCGCCTCAAGAAAAAGAACATTGCCAGCATGGCATAATGGCATCAATCCATTCCACTTTACTTTCAGAGTTAACCATTCTCCTGATTGCTGTGGTAATCACTACCTTGCTTTTCTTTGTATTTTTGAATCTATGTATGTGTCCCTAAACAATGTGGTTTATTATGCTTGACTGTGTTTGAAGTTTATGCAAACAAAATTGTAATATGCATGTTCCTTTGTAATTTGCTGTCTCTCATACTTGTGAGATTCATCCATGTTGATGAGTATAGCTGCCATTCATCCTTTTTTACTATTGTGTGGTATTCTTTTGAAAAATTATTCCACATTTCAATTTTTATTATATAGATCATAAAATTTGCTATTTTAACCATTTTTAAGTATACAATTCAGTGGCATTGACTACATTCACAATGTTGTACAACCATCACCACTATCAATTTCCAGAACTTTCTTATAACCCCAAACAAAAATTCTGTAACCATTAAGTGATAGCTCCCATTCACCTCTTCCTCCAGCCACTGGTAACCTCTAATCTACTTACCATTTCTATGAATTTACCTATTCTCGATATTTCATAGAGGTGGAATCATACAATATTTGTCCTTTTGTGTCTAGCTTATTTCAATTAGCATAGTGTTTTCAAGGTTCATCCATGTTGTAGCATGTATCACAACTTCATTTCTTTTTATGGCTGAATAATTGTCCATTGTGTATATATACCACGTTTTGTTTATCCATTCATCTGTTGATGGATTCTTCCTATCTTTTGGCTACTGTGAATAGTGCTGCAATGAATACTGGTGTACAGGTATCTGTTTGAGTTCCTATTTTCAATTCTTTCGGGTTTATATACCTAGGCATGGAATTACTAGGTCATATGGTAATTCTATGTTTAGCTTTTTGAGCAACTGCCAAACTGTTTTCCACAGTGGCTGCACCATTCTACATTTCCACTACCAATGAATGAGGGTTCTAATTTCTCCACATCCTTGCCAACACTTCTTATTTTCTGATTTTTTAAAATTATAGCCATCTTAATAGGTATGATGTAGTACCTCATTATGGTATTTATTTGCATTTCTCTAACAACTAATGATATTGAGCATGTTTTCATGTGCTTATTGGCCATTTGTATTTCTTTGAAAAATTCTGTTCTTGTCCTTTGTCCATTTTTTATTTGAGTTCTTTGTCTTTTTGGTTAAGTTTTAGGAGTTCTTTATATATTCTTTTTTCCCCAGGTTTATTGAAATAAAACGGATAAATAGGAGTTGTATATGTTTAAGGTGTGCAACTTGATGTTTGATATATGTTGTGAAAAAATTAAAAATAGAACTACCATGTGATCTTTATATATTCTTGATGCTAGACATTTATCAGATATATGATTTGAAAATACTTTCTCCCATTCTGTAGATTTTCTTTTTACTTTCTTGATAATGTCCTTTGAGGGACAGAAGCTTTAAATTTTGATGAAGTTCAATTTATCTGTTTTTCCTTTGTTGTTCAAGCTTTTGTTGTTATATCTAAGAATCCTTTGCCAAATTCAAGGCCATGAATATTTTTACCCCTATGTTTTCTTCTAATAGTTTAGGTCTTATCTTTAGGTCACTGATTCATTTTGAGTTAATTTTATATGTGTTGTGAGGTAGGGATCAAACTTCATTCTTTTGCTTGTGGAAATCCAGTTGTCCCAGAACCATTTGCTGAAGAGGTTGCTCTTTCCCCATGGAATGAATTTGGCACCCTTGTCAAAAATCAATTGGCCATAGGGGTATGGATTTATTTTTGTACTCTCAATTCTGCTACATTGGACTATATGTCTATCCTTATGCCAGTACCATGCTTTAAAAAAATTTCTTTAGCTTTGCAGTAAGTCTTGAAATAAGAAGTGTGAGACCTCCAACATTTTTCTTTTTTAAAAAAATTGTCTTGGCTATTTGGAGTCCCATGCAATGCCATTTGAATTTGAGGATTGGCTTTTCCATCTCAAAAAAAATGCTGTTGGAATTTTCACAGGGATTGCATTGAATCTGTAGCCTACTTTGGGTAGTATTAACATCTTAACAATGTAGTCTTCCTACTCATGAACAACAAATGTCTTTCTATTTTTTTAGGTCTTCTTTAAATACTTTCAGCAATGTTTTGCATTTTTCAGTGTACAAGTATTTCACCTCCTTGACTAAATTTATTCATAGGTATTTTATTCATTTATATGCTATTGTAAATGGAATTGCATTCTTAATTTCCTTCTCTGATTGTCCACTGCAGGTGTATAGAAACATAACTGATTTTTGTGTTAATCTTGTACTCTGGAATTTTGCTGAATTCATTTATTAGCTTTAGTATCTTTCTTGTGGATTCTCTGGAGTTTTCTATGTATAGGATCACATTATCCTCAAATAGAAATAGTTTTATTTCTTTCTTTTCAATCTGGATGCCTTTTATTATTTATTTTTCTTGTTTAGTTGCTTTGGCTAGAACTTTAAGTACAGTGTAGAATAGCCATGGTGAAAATGGGCATTCTTGTAATGTTCCTGATTTTAGAGGGAAAGTTTTCAGTTTTTCACCATTGAATATGATGTTACCTGTGGTTTGTTTTTTTTTAATAAATTCCCCTAACCATGTTGAAGAAGTTCCCTTATATGCATAGTTTTCAGTGTTTTTATCATGAAAGGGTGTGGGATTTTTGCCAAATGCCTTTTCTGCATCAATTGAGATAATCATGTGAGGGGGGGGGTTCTGCATTATATTAGTGTGGTGTATTAAATTGATTGGTTTTCTTATGTTGAACCACCTCTTTTAATATGCTGTTGGAGTCATTTTGCTGGTATTGTGTTGAGGATTTTTGCACCTCTATTCATAAGGGATTAGCCTATAATTCTCCTTTCTTAAGATATCTCTATCTGGCTTCAGTATTAGGGCAATGCTGAGTTAGGAAGTGTTCCCTCCTCTTCAGTTTCTTGGAAGAATTTGATAAGATTTGGTGTTTATTTTTTAAATGTTTGGTAGAAGTCATCATTGAAGGCATTTTTTTTTTCTTCTCCTTTTTTGGAAGGTTTTTGATTACCGATTAAATCTCTTTACTTGTTACAGGTCTGTTGAGATTTTCATTTCTTCTTCTGTCAGTTTAAGTAATATGTGTGTTCCTAGGAACGTGTCCATTTCACTTAGGTTATCTAATTTATTGGTGTACAACAACTTGTTCATAGCATTCTCTTTAATCCTTTAATGTCCCCACTTTCATTTCTGATTTTAGTTACTTGTATATTCTTTTTTTTCCCTTTGTCTAAAAGTTTATCTAAAGGTTTGCCAATTGTGTTGGTCTTGTCATTGAACCAGCTTTTGTTTTTGTTGATTATCTCTATTATTTTTCTATTCTCTCATTTATATCCATTCTAATCTTTATTGTTCCTTTCCTTCTGCCAGCTTTGGGTTTACGTTACTCTTTTTCTGTATCCTCAAGGACTAAAGTTAGGTTATTGATTTAAGATCTTTCTTTTTAAAATGTAGGTATTTATTGCTATAACTTTCCCTCCAAGTACTGCCTTCACTGAATCCCGTAAGTTTTGGTATGTTGTGTTTTTATTTTCATTTGTCTCTATTTTCTAATTTCCTTTGTGATTTCTTCTTTGACCATTTGGATTTTTAAAGAGTGTGTTGTTTAATTTCCACATATTTGTGAATGTTCTAGTTTTCCTTCTGTTATTGATTTACAGCTTCATTCCACTGTAGTTGGAAAAGGTACTTTGCATGATTTCAGTATTTTAAAATTTATTGGGACTTGTTTTGTGGTCTATCCTGGATAATATTCCATGTGCACTTGAGAAGAATGTTTATTCTGCTGTTGTTGAGTGGATTCTTCTATATATGTCTGATAGATCTCATTGGTTTTTAGTGTTATTCAAGTCCTCTGATTTCCTATACCACATTTTATTTACCCATTCTACTACTGCTGGGCAATTGCATTGGTTATAGTTTCTTGCTATTATAAACAAAGAAGTAGAAAAATATCTCCCAGTGCACAAGTTTCTCATAACATATACCAAGGAGTGGTATTGCTATGTGTAGATTTTGCACATGTTCAAATTCACTAGCCAGTGCTTATTTCCCAAAATGACTGTACCAATTTACACTCCCATCCCAGTGTATAAGAGTTCCCAGGGCTTCCCTGGTAGCGCAGTGGTTGAGAGTCTGCCTGCCGATGCAGGGGACACGGGTTCGTGCCCCGGTCCGGGAAGATCCCACGTGCCGCGGAATGGCTGGGCCCGTGAGCCATGGCTGCTGAGCCTGCGTGTCCGGAGCCTGTGCTCCGCAACGGGAGAGGCCACAACAGTGAGAGGCCCGCGTACCACAAATAAATAAATAAATAATAATAAAGAGTTCCCAGTACTCCACAACCTGACTACAGTTAGTATGGTCAGACTTGTTAGTTTTGTCAATCTGGTGGGTGGGTTATGGCATCTCGTTGTGGACTTAATTTTTATTTTCCTGACTACAGTAAATTAAATTTGTCACTTTGTCCTTTTCTCTCTTTTAGTTTCTCTCATATCCAATTCTTTTCCTCCATTCATGCCATGTTCCTCCCCCTCCCATATGATTCAGAGAGTCAGCACAGTGGTTAAACATGCATGTTTGGAGTCAGAGTTGGGTTGTAGTCCTGCGCTATCACTTTCTAACTGTGTGATGTCTGGCAAGTTACTTAACAGAACTTGGCCTAAACACTTAACAATTGCTCACTATTATTATACAGCTTAACTTTAAAATCAGAAAAATTGACATTAAAATTCCAGCTTTGTTCCCAATGTTTTAACAAACTTTTAAAAAACTTTTTAGTTTGCAATAATTGTAGTTGCAAAAAATGTACATGGAGGTTCTATACACCTTTCATCCAGTTTCACCCAAGGGTTTTATCTTACATAATTATAGTGCAATATCAAAACCAGAAGTTTGACATTGTACAATGTATATGTGTGTCATTTTATGATGTGTAGATTCATATAGCTACCACTGCAATTAAAGTATACGACTATTCTCTTACCACAAGAATCTCCTTCATGCCTTTATAACCACACACACAGCACTCCTCCCACCATCCCTAGCCTCTGGCAAGTACTGTAATCTGTTCCACATCTCTATAATTTTGTTATTTCAGGAATGTTATATGAGCTGAATCATACAGTATGCACCCTTTTGAGACTGGCTTTTTTCACTCAGCATAATTCCCTGGAAATACATCCAAGTTGTTGCTTGTATAAATAGTTCATTCCTTTTTACTGCTGAGTAGTAGTCCATGCTAAACGTACCACAGTTTGTTTAGCTATATACCCACTGAAGGATATCTTGGCTACCTCCAATTTGGGCTATTATGAATAAAGCTGCTATGAACTTTTGTATAGAGGGTTTTTTTGTGAACATAAGTTTTCATTAGATGAAATTGAGCACATTCAGAGTGGTATGGACACAGACCATAAATTTTCATTAGGAATAAATGCCTGATAGTACAATATCTGGATAATGTGGTGAGCTTATTTTTAGTTTTGACCAGAACTGCCAAACTATAATCCAAAGAGGCTGTACCATTTTACCTTCCCAACAATAATGTATGAATGATTCGCTTTCTCCACATGCTCATCAGCATTTGATGTTGCCACTATTTACATTTTAGCACTTCTGATTGTTGTGTAGTGATATCTCATTGTGGTTTTAATTTCCCTAATGGCTAATGATGTTGAACAGCTTTCTATATGCTTATTTTCCATCTGCATACCTTCTTTAATAAGGTGTCTCTTCGGCTCCTTAGCACATTTTCAAATTGAGTTGTTTGTTTTCTTACTGTAGAGTGTTGAGTTCTTTGTATGTTCTAGATACTAATTCTTTGCCAATAGAGGCTTGCAAATATGTTCTCGCATTCAGTAGCTTGACTTATTTTTGTTTGTTTGTTTGAAGTATAGTTGATTTACAATATTATATTAGTTTCAGGTGTACAACATAGTGATTCAATATTTTTCTAGATCAGTCTCCATTTACAGCTATTACAAAACAATGGCTATATTTCCTTGTGCTGAACAATATATCTTTGCTGCTTATTTATTTTATACAAGTACTTTGTATCTCTTAATCCCTTACCCCTGTTTTGCCTCTCCCCACTTCCCTCTCCCTACTGGTAGCCACTAGTGTGCTCTCTATATCTGTGAGTCTGTTTCTGTTTTGTTATATACATTTGTTTGTTTTATTTTTTAGATTCCACATTTAAGTGATAACATAGAGTATTTGTATTTTTCTGTCTGACTTATTTCACTAAGTTCTAAGTCCATCCAGTGTTGTTGCAAATAGCAGAATTTCATTCTTTTTCATGGCTGTTGTTAAAATGTCCAGATTTAATGCAATCCCTATCAAAATACCCACAACATTTTTCACAGAACTAGAACAAATAATCCTAAAATTTAAATGGAACTACAAAAGACCCAGAATTGCCAAAGCAATCTTGAGAAAAAAGAATAAAGCTGGAGGTATCACACTCCCTGACTTCAGACTGTACTACAAAGTTACAGTAATCAAAACTGCATGGTACTGGCACAAAAACAGACACAGATAATGGACTATAATAGAGAGCCCAGAAATAAACCCATGCACTTATGGTCAATTAATCGACAACAAAGAAGGCAAGAATATACAGTGGAGAAAAGACAATCTCTTCAATAAGTTGTGCTGGGAAAACTGGACAGTTACATGTAAAAGAATGAGATTAGAACATTTCCTCACACCATATATGAAAGTGAATTCAAAATAGATTAAAGACCTAAATGTAAGACCTGAACCATAAAATCCCTAGAAGAGAACATAGGCAGAACACCCTTTGACATAAATCATAGCAATATTTTGGGGGATCTGTCTCCTAATGCAAAAGAAATGAAAGCAAAAATAAACAAATGGGACCTAATTAAACTTAAAAGCCTTTGCACAGCAAAAGAAACCATTGACAAAATGAAAATACAACCTGGTGAATGGGAGAAAGTACTTGCAAATGATATGACCAATAAGTGGTTAATATCCAAAATATATAAATGATAACTTGTCTTTTTAATAGAGTATTTCATATAGCAATAGTTTTTTATTTTTATGAGGTCAAAAATATCAATTTTTCCTTTTGTGGACCATACTTTTGGTGTCAAGTCTAAAAATTCTTCACTTAACTCTAGGTCCTAATGACTTTCTTCTATTTTTTCTTTAAGTTTTTATGGTTTTATGTTTTACATTTAAGTCTATAATCCATTTCAAGTTGATTTTTCAATTATAGTAGAAGGATCATTGTTCTTTTTGCCTATGGATATCGAGTTGCTTAGGCGGCAGTTGTTGAAAAGGCTGCCTTGACTTCATTGAGGTGATTTTGTACCTTTGTCAAAAATAAGCTGGGTATATTTGTGTGGGTCTATTACTGGGTTACCTATTCTGTCCCATTAATCTATATGTCTATCTCTCAGTGGCACTCAGTCTTGATTACTGTAGCTATATAACAAATCTTAATATTGCCTAGAATGATTCTCCCACTTTTTATTTTTCAAAATTGTTTTAGCTCTTCCATATGAATTTGCCTTTCCATATAAATTGTATTTTTATTTTTATTTTTTTGCTTTATAGAGATATAATTGACATAAAATCTTGGGTAAGTTTAAGGTGTACAACTTGTTGATTTGGTGCACTTATATATCATGAAATTCTTACCACCATAGCATTAGCTAACATCTGTATCATGTCACATAATTACCATTTTGTGTGTGTGTGGTGAGAACAGTTAAGATTGACTCTGCTAGCCACTTTCAAGTATATAATACAGTATTATTAATTATGACCACTATGCTGTACATTATCCTCAGAATTCATTCATCTTACAAGTGGAAGTTTGTACCCTTTGACCAGCATCTTTCCACCAACCCAGCCCCTGGTAACCACCATTCTCCTCTGTTTCTATGGCTTTGGCTTTTTTAGATTCCACATATAGGTGATATCATACAGTATTTGTCTTTCTCTGAGTTATTTCACTTAGCATAATGCCCACAATGTCCATCCATGTTGTCACATATATATATATATATATATATATATCACATCTTCTTTATCCATTCATCCACTGACAGACACTTAGGTCATTTCTATAACTTGGCTTTTGTGAATAATGCTTCAATAAGCATGGGTGTCCAGACATCTCTTTGAGATCCTGATTTTATTTCCTTTTGATATACACCCAGAAGTGGGATTGCTGGATCATACGGTAATTCTATTTTTAATTTTTTGAGGAACCTCCATACTGTTTTCCCCAGTGGCTGCACCAGTTTACATTCCCATCAACAGTGTACAAGGGTTCCCTTTTCTCCACATCCTCACCAATATTCATGTCTTTTGTCTTTTTTATAATAGCCATTCTAACAGGTGTGAGGTGATATCACATTGTGGTTTGGGTTTGCATTTCCATGATGATAAGTGATGTTGAGCACCTTTTCATGTACTTGTTGGCCATTTGTATATTTTCTTTGGAAAAATGTCTATTCAGTTTCTCTGCCCATTTTTAATCCAGATTATTTGTTATTGTTGTTTTGTATGAGTTATTGAGTTGTATGTTATATATTTTGGATATTAACTCCTTATCAGATACATGATTTGCAAATATTTTCTTCCATTCCTTAGGTTACCTTTTCATTTTGTTGATTGTTGTTATAAATTTTAGAACTTTATTGTCTATTTACACAAAACGCTTACTGGGAGTTTGATAGAAATTGCATTCGACCTGTAGATAAATTTGGAAGAGAAATGACATCTTTTTTGAATCTTCCAATTCATGAAAATAGTATGCCTTACCATTTATTTAGATCTTCTTTGATTTATTTCATCAGCATTATGTTGTTTTCATTACATAAATCCTGTATGTGTTTTGTTAGATCTACATTTAAGCGTTTTACGGTTTTGGTGATTATAAATTGTATTGCATTGAAAATTTCCATGTCCACATGTTCATTGCTAGTATACAGAAATTCAATTGATTTTTGTATGTTAATCTTGTATCCTACAACCTTGTTAGACTCACTTATTAGTTCTAGGAGTTTTTGTGTGTTCTTAGGGGTTTCCTATATAGACAATCATGTCATCTACAAATAGGGACAATTTTATTTGTTCCTTTCTGATTTGCATACTTTTTAATTTACTTTGCTTGTTTTATTGCAGTGGTTAGGACTTCCAGTACTATGTTGAAAAAGAGTGATGAGAGCAGACATCCTTGCCTTTTTCCCATTCTTAGAGGGGAAGAATTCAGTCTTTCACTGAATTAAATATGTTAGATGTAGGTTTTTTGTAGATATTCTTTATCAAGTTGGAGGATTCCCTCTCCAGTCCTACTTTGCTGAGAGTTTGAATTGGCATTGAATTAGGAAACATTTTTATGATAATTACTATGTGCTATGCAAAGTTCACAATTAATTCTTTTGATTAGCTCATTTAATTATCATAAAAATCTTAAGAGTTAGGTACTATCAATAGCATCTTCTTTTCAAAGATAAGAAAACTGAGGTACGGGAAGGGCAAATAAATTAAACAAGTTAAAATAGCTAGGAAGTAGCAAAGTCAGAATTAAAACCACGCTGTCTAATTTCAGAATCTATGTACTCAATCAATGCCATATGCCAACTTTGAACAATTTACATTAGCTTTGGGGACTTAGGTTTCTTCATTTGTAAAATGGAGATGATGAATCCTAACTCATTGGGAAGATTAAGTGAAATAATGTATGTGCTTGGCATATGGTAAAAGTGCTCAATGGATGTCAGCTATGTCAGTTACTGTAGCCTTACTATCAAATCTCTGGGCTGGAGAGATCGGTAGAGTCTGTGGCATATGAATCTGGTCTATAGAAATAGAGACATCCTTTCCAGCTAAGCTGGAAAATGAGTCAACTCATTCTAATTTAAGACTGTAGAACATACAGGATTAGAGACAGAGGAACTTGAGATCCCCCCCTCCCACTCCCACGGTGAAGCTTTATATTATATTTATACCCAGTGTAGAATCTCCAGGACTGGAATCCACCTTAAAATTCCCAGGATATACAAAGAAAAGATATAGAAAGTACTTAATGAGAAGTATAATATCATAGGCATTTATTGAGCTCTCTTTTGTGCAGGGCAGGGTCAGTAAGAAAAAATATTCAGACCTTTCCTTTCTCAGTCTTCACACAAGTAGTTGTTATTTTGGTAGAAATTGGACGTTGTACTGAACAGGCTGCATTTGTCTGTAGTTACATATTTTCCCCAGTTTATTTTCAGGTGTGTATCAATTATTGCCTTTTTTTTTTTAAACTCAGGAAGAAAGTGACTGAGGAGAAAACTTTGAATGCTTTTAGCAAATCATAGGTGTGTGTTCAGTGTTCCTGGATGGGATTAACAGGCATGCTGAGTGAGCAGAGTGTTTCAATCAAAATATACACTGAGCACTCAGAGTATAGCAGGAAAAGAGGGGAAAGCATAATGTGAATAGAAATCCTTTTACTCCAAGGGTAGTGGCAACTCAGACAGCAGCTTATACACCTGGGTTCCTGTGATGCTCTTTCCATCACAGCCGTAAACAACTTTCTGGACCTTTTGGCTGCCGTTCTTTTCCAGCCGAGAAGCTTTTCTTCTGTTTTATGCTACCACCACCTGCTGTCCTGTTCCTACCACACAGAATTCTTCTCCCCTTTTCCAGACAAGAACTAATCTGACTGCAAGCCCATGATAGGGGCATCTTTAACTGAGTTTAAGCAATGACACAACTTTTTAAGACTTAATTTTAAAAGCACAGACTTCTAAAATAGAAATGTCTTGCTTTAAATGCCTGTAAATAAAATACTTTTCTTTGTCATGTGATGATGAAGGGCTGAATGTATGATTTTCACCATGGCAAGAGGAAACAATTGCATGGGTGAACCATTTATTTATTTTTATTTAACAAGCATATAGTGTTTAGTATGTGTCAGTCACTGTCTTAAGTGCTCTACCAGAATAAGTCTTGTAGTCCTTATAACAAGGTACTATTATTACTGTGAGGTAGTTTCTATTACTCCCATTTTAAAAATGAGAGAACCAGGGCACAGAGGTCAAATGACATGCTCAAGGTCACTGTAGTGGATTATATTAGTGTTTAAAATATTAGGTGCTCCTCCCTGTTGGCAACAGTCTTAGCAATGTTACTGTGTTGCTTTCCTTTCTCCATTTACGTTCAGCTTGGCCATGTAACTTGCATTGTCCTATGACATATGAACAGAAGTAAAATGTTCTGAACAAAAGCCGTAAAGTCAGCTCAGAGTTCACCATGTTCTTTTCCTCTTTATCCATGAGACCAACAGTGTGAGAGAGGGGACATTCTTCCATATTGGATTCGAGAATGAATACAGATGGAGCAGATGGAGCTGACCCACATAGTACACGTAACATGACCAAGAACTAAACCTTTGTGACTGTGAACCACCCAAATCCTTGGATTATTTGTTCAGATGTCTGTAATCTTTGGCAGTGTAACATACAACCACCAGATCTCATTGGCATTTGTTTATTATATTTATATTTACATTTGTTTATATTTATTTCTTGCTTTCAAGTTGGCAGGTCAGTGGGACAGCCTGCTCCATGTGTCTCATTCAAGGGCCCAAGGTGGAGGGCCATCAGCTATCAGTGGCTTTTCATGCAGTGGCAGAATCCCAAGAGAGCAAGTCCAACTCATATTTTAAACTGTTCAAGTGGCATCATGTCCTCTAAAATCTTATTGGATAAAGCAAGTCATATGGCCAAGACCAAAGTCAAGAGTTATGGAAGAATAATCTGCTCTCCATAATGCAATGACCAGGGCATGGATGCAGTGAAGAGTTGGGACCGATTATTAAATCTAACGTGGTTACTAATTCATAATTTAGCTAAGGGGAATGAGAGTGTCAACAGCTGAAATTCAAATCCAGGCAGGCTGGCTTTATACATTTGTATTTAAAAGTTTTTTGAGATACAATTCAAATTCCATAAAATTCACTCTTTCAAAGTGTACAATTCAGTGCTTTTTCGTGTATTCACAAAAAATCACCACTATTTAATTCCAGAACATTTTAATCACCCCAAGGAAACAGCATATCTTTAGCAGTCACTTTCCATTTCCTCCTACTTCTAGCCCCTTGAAAACATTAATATTTTTTCTGTCTCTATGGATTTGCCTTTTCTAAGGAGTTCATATAAATAAAATCATACAATACGTGGCCTTTTGTGTCTGGCTTCTTTCACTTAACATAATATTTTTAATGTATTTCCATGCTGTAGAATGTATCAGTATTTCATTCCTTTTTATGGTTGAATAATATTCTATTATATGTATATAACACATTCTGTTTATTCCATCATCAGTTAGATGGACTTTTGGGTTGTTTCCATTTCTGTTTCAGTTCGCTTCACTGTATAACTAGGAGGAAATTGCTAGGTCATATGGTAGGTTATCTAATGTGTTGGCATACAAATATTCATAATATTCCCTTATAAACCTTATTCTTTTGTAAACTCAGTAGTAATGTATCCTCTTTTATTCCTGATTTTAGGAATTTGAGCTTTCTCACTTATTTTCTTGGCCAATATGGCTAAAGATTTGTCAATTTTGTTGATCTTTTCAAAGAACCAATTTTCAGTTTTGTTGTCTTTCTCTATTGTTTTTCGGTTTCTCTATTATTTTATTTACTCTAATCTTTATTATTGTCTTCCTTCTGCTTACTTTGAGTTTGCTTTGATCTTCTTTTTCATAGTTTCTTAAGGTGGAAGTTTGTTAGTGATTTTGAGGTTTTATAATATAGGTATTACAGCTGTAAATTTCTTTCTTAGCACTGTTATTGCTGCATTCCATAAATTTTGGTATGTTGTGTTTCCTTTTTGCTCATCTCAAAGTATTTTGTAATATCCCTTGCAATTTCTTCTCTGACCTGTTGCTTATTTCGAACTGTTTTCTTTAATTTCTACATATTTGTTATTGAATTTTAATTTTATCCCATTGTGGTCAGAGTACACTTTATGATTTAAATCCTTCTCCATTTATTGTTTTATGGCCTAACCTGTGGTCTATCCTAGAAAATCTTACATGTGCACTTGAAAAGGATTTGTGTTCTGCCACTGTTGCGTGAACTGTTCTATAGATAAATGTTAATTCTAGTTTGTGTATAGTGCTGCTCAAGTCTTCTATTTCTTTTTTGATCTCCTGTCTGGTTGTTCTATTCATTATTGAATATGGGTATTGAAGTCTCCAAGTATTATTATTGAATTGTATTTTTTGTTGGTTAACACTTTTTTCTCCTATCTGATTGACAGCTGCATAAAGTAATAAATTATAAGTGTATATTGGTGGACACACAGTAGATAAAGTTGTAATTTGTATGACAGTAACATCACAAAAAAAGGGAGGGAAGGAGGGAGGGAAAGAAGATATATAGGATCAAAGTTTTTATGTATTATTGAAATTTAGTTGGTATTAATCTAAACTAGATTGTTATGGTAAAATGTTAATTGCAATTCCAAGGTAACCACTAAGAAAATAACTCAAAAAATACCATAAGGGGGGCTTCCCTGGTGGCGCAGTGCTTGAGAGTCCGCCTGCCGATGCAGGAGACGCGGGTTCGTGCCCCGTTTCGGGAAGATCCCACATGCCGCGGAGCGGCTGGGCCCGTGAGCCATGGCCACTGAGCCTGCGCGTCCGGAGCCTGTGCTCCGCAAATGGGAGAGGCCACAACAGTGAGAGGCCCGCATAACGCAAAGAAAAAAAAAAAAAATACCATAAGGTAAATGACACAGGTGTTAAAATAGTAGATGAGAAAATATCTATTTAACGTAGAAGAAAGCACTAATGGGGGGATAAATGAACAAAATAAAAGTAAAACATACAGAAAACAAATAGCAAAATGGCAGATGAACATCCTACCTTATCACTAATTACACTAAATGTAAATCAATTAAGCACTCCAATTATAGGCAATGGTTTGGGCTTCCCTGGTGGCGCAGTGGTTAAGAGTCTGCCTGCCAATGCAGGGGACACGTGTTCAAGCCCTAGTCTGGGAAGATCCCACATGCTGCAGAGCAACTAAGCTAGTGCGCCACAGCTACTGAGCCTGCGCTCTAGAGCCCGTGAGCCACAACTACTGAAGCCCGCGTGCTTAAAGTCCATGCTCCACAACAAGAGAAGCCACCGCAATGAGAAGCCCGCACACCGCAACAAAGAGTAGCCCCTGCTTGCTGCAACTAGAGAAAGCCCGAGCACAGCAACAAAGACCCAACTCAACCGAAAATAAATAAATTAGTTAATTTTTTAAAAAGGCAACGGTTTGCAAAATTGATACAAAATACATGATATAACTATATGCTGTTTACAAGAGACATACTTTAGATTCAAAGACACAGGTAGGTTGAAAGTAAAAGAACAGAAAAAAGATATACCATGAAATAGAGCTGGAACCAGAATAGAGCTGGAATGGCTACTAATATGAGACAAAATAGACTGTAAGACAAAAGTTGTTACTGGAGACAAAAGGGACATTTCATAATGCTAAAAGTGTCAATAATTCAAAAAAACCTATAGGGCTTCCCTGGTGGCACAGTGGTTGAGAGTCTGCCTGCCAATGCAGGGAACACGGGTTCGGGCCCTGGTCTGGGAGGATCCCACATGCCGCGGAGCAACCGGGCCCGTGAGCCACAACTACTGAGCCTGCGCGTCTGGAGCTCATGCTCCACAACAAGAGAGGCCGCGACAGTGAGAGGCCCGCGCACCGCGATGAAGAGTGGCCCCCGCTTGCCACAACTAGGGAAAGCCCTCGCACAGAAACGAAGACCCAACACAGCAAAAATAAATAAATAAATAAATATTAAAAAAACAAACAAACCTATAAACATATATACACTTAACAAGAGAGATCCAAAACACCAATTTTATTTTATGTTTTTAATACACTATTTTCAAAGCAGTTTTAGGTTCACAGCAAAATTAAGCAGAAAATACAGAGTTCCCACATACCACCTGAACAACTTCTCCCACTATCAACATCCCACACCAGAGTGGTACATTTTGTTACAACTGATAAACTTACATTGACACATCATTATCATCCAAAGTCCATAGTTTATGTCAGGGCTCACTCTTGTATATTCTATGGGTTTTGAGGAATGTATTATGATATGTATCCACCATTATAATATTGTACGGAATATTTTCACTGCCCTAAAATAATTCCCTGTGCTTTACGTAAACCATTTATCTCTCCCTCCCTCCCACCGAACCCCTGGCAACCATTGATCTTTTTGCTGTCTCCATAGTTTTGCCTTTTCAGGATGTCATATAGTTGAAATCATACAGCATGTAGCCTTTTCAGATTGATTTCTTTCACTTAGTAATATGCATTTAAAGTTGTTGCATATCCTTTCATGGCTTGATAGCTCATTTCTTTTTAGCACTGAATAATATTCCATTGCACAGTTTAATTATTCACCTACTGAAGGACACCTTCGTTACTTCCAAGTTTGGGCAATGATGAATAAAGCTGCCATAAACATCCATGTGCAGGTTTTTGGTGTGGACATAAGTTTTCAACTTCTTTGGGTAAATACCAAGGAGGGTGATTGCTATATCATGTTGTAAAAGAATGTTTTATAAGAAACAACCAAACTGTCTTCCAAAGTCGTCTCATTTTACATTCCCAACAGCAATGAATGAATGTTTCTGTTGCTCCGCATCTTTTGCAGCACTTGGTGTTTCAGTGTTCTGGATTTTGGCTATTCTAATAAGTATATAATGGTATCTCGTTGTTTTAATTTGCAATTCCCCGATGAACCAATTCTCTAATGTTGAGAATGTTTCCAGATGCTTATTTCCCATCTGTATTATCTTCTTTGGTGTGGTGTCTATTCAGATCTTTTACCCATTTTTCAGTTGGATTGTTCATTATTGTTGAATTTTTAAGAGTTCTTTGTAGCTCTGTTCATTTTTTCTTCATTCTTTTCTCTTTCTGTTCCTCAGACTGAATAATTTCAATTTACTTAAGTTCCCTGGTTCTTCTGCTTAATCAAATTTGCTGATGAGTTTCCTGTAGTGAATTTTTCATTGCAGTTATTCTGCTTTTCATCTCTAGAATTTCCATTTGATTCGTTTTTTATAATTTATGTCCCTTTAGTGAGGCATCTTTCTCATACCATTTTTTAGTTCTCTAGACATGGTTGCCTTTAGTTCTTAAATATATATATAAAATGGCTGATGTTTAGTCATTGTCTAGTAAATACTACATCCAAACTTCCTCAAACACAGTTTTTCTTCATTACATTTTTCCTGTGTATAGACCATAATTTCTTGTGTTTTTTTTTTTTTTTGCATGCCTCATAATTTTTTGTTGCAAAATGAGCATTCTAAATAATATAATGTGGCAGCTCTGGAAATCATATTCTTTCCTTTCCCAGAGTTTGTTGTTGTAATATGTTTGTTTAGTGACTTTTCTGAATGAATTTTCTAAAGTCTATATTCTTTTTTGTGTGTGGTCTCTGAAGTATCTGCATCACTTGAGAGGGGTCTTATTAAAATGCTCCTTCCCTACCCTCAAATTCTACCATACAGTTCATACAGTTTTACCCATACAATTCAGCCACACTGATCTGTGCTTAAGGGGGGAGATTAGTAATGTATAGTGGTTAAGAAAAAGGGCTTGAGATCCAGGCTGCCTGGGTTTAAAGTCTTGTTCTGGCACTTGCTAGCTGGTATCTGCTTCATTAATGATTAATAATGATATAATGAAAGGTGCTTAAAATAGTGCCTGGCACAGTACAAGTGACATAGTCAACAAACATTAGCTATTATTTTTAAGAGTATTGACATTATTATATTCCCTCAGTAGGTCCTTTGTGCTTGATGTACTCTCTGCCTGCACTCTTCTAGGACTTCTTGTGGCTGGCCTCTTCTTGTCATTTGAGTCTGTTCATATGTTACCTCTTCAGAGAGACTCTCCTGACTACTCAATATATGAAACCTTCTTCCATCATTCTCTGTTACATTACTCTGTTTTATTGTCTTCAGAGCGTGTGTCACTCTGCAATTATTCTATTTATTTATTACTTCATCATTGTGTGCCTGTTCACTGCACCCCCCAAATACAATGCTGCATGAGGACAGGGGCCATGTCTACTTTTGGTTACTTGTCAGTGGATCCTCAGGACCTAGAGCAGTTCCTGATGCATAATGCGGACTAAATACATATTCGATTAATGTATTTCCTTTGCACAGCCTTTACAGAAAAAAAATAATAAAAGTTATAGAAAAGCAAGTGGAAGACCTAAGTAAACAGAGCAACATACTGTATTCATAGATAAGAAGACATGGTATCATAAAGATAAAAGAATTCCTTCTCCCCAAAACTCTAGAATTTAAATGGATTCCAAACATGGGTTTTTCATAGAGCTCAATAAGCTAATCTACAATCCATATATAAGAATAACTGATCAAGCACAGTCATGACAATTTTGGAAAAGAATGTGGAGGAGAAAGTTGGAGAAGGATAGAACTGCAGGGAGAAATAGAGAAACCCACAATTATGGTCAGAAATTTCAATAACCTTCTCTCAATAACTGATATAAAAAGTAAACAGAAAATCAGCAAGGATACAATAGTTTGGAAAAACACTATCAACTACCTTGACCTAAATGACATTATTATACTCTACCCAACAACAGCAGAATGCACATTCTTTTCGTGTGCACATGGAGCATTTACCAACATACACTACACTCTAGGCCATAAAACAAGTGTCAATAATTTTTCTTTTTATTGAATGATTCTTTAAATTCTATAGTGCTTTATAATTTTTGAAAGTTTCACATACATGATTTCATATAATCCCATAATAACATTTAATTGCATTTCTATTTTTTTTATACAATTTTGAAAGTTTACTTTCCATCTACAGTTATTACAAAATATTGGCTATATTCCCCATGTTGTACAATATATCCTTGAGCCTATCTTACACCCAATAGTTTGTACCTCCTACTTTCTCAGCCCTATATTGCCCCTCTCCCCTTCCCACTCCCCACTGGTACCCACTAGTTTGTTCTCTATATCTGTGAGTCTGCTTCTTTTTTGTTTTATTCACTAGTTTGTTGTACTTTTTAGATTCCATATATAAGTGATATCATACAGTATTTGTCTTCCTCTGTCTGAATTATTTCACTTAGCACAATGCCTTCCTAGTCCATCCATGTTGCTGCAAATGGCAAAACTTCCTTCTTTTTTATGGCTGAGTAGTATTCCATTGTATATACATACCACATCTTCGTTATCCATTCATCTGTTGATGGACACTTATGTTGCTTCCATACCTTGGCAACTATAAATAATGCTGCTATGAACATTGGGGTGCATGTATCTTTTCAAATTAGTGTTTTTGGTTTTTTTCAGATATATACCCAGGAGGGGAATTGCTGAGTCATATGGTAGTCCTATTTTTAGTTTTTTGAGAAACCTCCACTGTTTTCCACAGTGGCTGCACCAATTTACATTCCCACCAACAGTGTACGAGGGTTCCCTTCTCTCCACATCGTCGCCAACATTTGTTTTTTGTGTCCTTTTTGATGATAGCCATTCTGACCAGTGTGAAGTGATATCTCATTGTGGTTTTGATTTTCAGTCTGTTCTCTTACTTAATGGAATTAAAATGGGAAATATGTCACAGAAAGTTAACTGGAAAATTCCCAAATATTTGGAAAGTAAAACAACAAAACAAAAACCCCACCCTTCTGGATATCCCATGGGTCAAAGAAAATAATCAAAAGAAAAAGTCGAATTTTTTACACTGACTAATAATGAAAAGAATGTATGGGATGTCACTTAAAGCAGTACTTGCACTGAAGTGAAATGTATGGCACTGAACACCTCTATTAGAAAAGGAAGAACGGTCTGAAATGAATGACCTCAATTGGCACCTTAAGAAGCTAAAAAAAAGAAGTACAAACAAAACCCAAAGTAAGTAGAAGAAAGCGTAAGTCATTGAAATAGGGAGTATAAAAACAATAGAGAAAATCAAAGAAACCAAAAGCTGGTTCACTGGTGAGACCAATAACATTGATAAACCTCTATATAGACTGATCAGGAAGAAAGAAGAAACACCGTAAATTACCAATGTTAAGAGTGAGAGAGGGGACATGATACAAGTGGTATCCTGGAAGGCAAGGAGGAAGTGTGTCAAGGTAGGAGGAAGTAATCAACTGTACCAAATGCTGCTGCTAGGTCAAGAAATAATGAGGATGCAAAACCGGCATTGGTTGAATTCCCTTGTGACCTTGGTAAAAGTTTTGGCAGAGTAGTGGGGAGAAAAGCCTCAGTGAATCAGGTTCAAAAGAGAATGAAATTAATCCTTTGTCAGTTGCTTCGTCTGCAAATATTTTCTCCCATTCTGAGGGTTGTCTTTTCGTCTTGTTTATGGTTTCCTTTGCTGTGCAAAAGCTTTTACGTTTCATTAGGTCCCACTTGTTTATTTTTGTTTTTATTTCCATTTCTCTAGGAGATGGGTCAAAAAGGATCTTGCTGTGATTTACGTCAGAGTGTTCTGCCTATGTTTTCCTCTAAGAGTTTTATAGTGTCTCGCCTTAGATTTAGGTCTTTCATCCATTTTGAGTTTATTTTTGTGTATGGTGTTAGGGAGTGTTCTAGTTTCATTCTTTTACATGTAACTGTCCAGTTTTCCCAGCACCACTTATTGAAGAGACTGTCTTTTCTCCATTGTATTTGCAAATGAAGCAACTGACAAAGGATGAACCTCCAAAATATACAAGCAGCTCATGCAGCTCAATATCCAAAAAACAAACAACCCAATGCAAAAATGGGCAGAAGACCTAAATAGACATTTCTCCAAAGAAGACATACAGATGGCCAACAAACCCATGAAAGGATGTTCAACATCACTAATCATAAGAGAAATGCAAATCAAAACCACAATGAGGTATCACCTCACACCGGTCAGAATGGCCATCATCAAAAAATCTACAAACAGTAAATGCTGGAGAGGGTCTGGAGAAAAGGGAACCTTCCTACACTGTTGGTGGGAATGTAAATTGATACAGCCACTATGGAGAACAGTATGGAGGTTCCTTAAAAAACTAAAAATAGAACTACCGTATGACCCAGCAATCCCACTACTGGGCATATACCCTGAGAAAACCATAATTCAAAAAGAGAGATGGACCACAACGTTCATTGCAGCACTATTTACAATAGCCAGGACATGGAAGCAACCTAAGTGTCCATCGACAGATGAATGGATAAAGAAGATGTAGCACATATATACAATGGAATATTACTCAGCCATAAAAAGAAACGAAATTGACTTATTTGTAGTGAGGTGGATGGACCTAGAGTCTGTCGCACAGAGTGAAGTAAGTGAGAAAGAGCAAAACAAATACCGTATGCTAACGCATATATATGGAATCTAAAAAAAGAATATGGCAGTGAAGAACCTAGGGGCAGGACAGGAATAAAGACGTAGACTAGAGAATGGACTTGAGGACACGGGGAGGGGAAAGGGTAAGTTGGGACCAAGTGAGAGAGTGGCATGGACATATCTACACTACCAAACATAAAACAGATAGCTAGTGGGAAGCAGCCGCATAGCACAGGGAGGTCAGCTCGGTGCTTTGTGACCAACAACTAGAGGGGTGGGATAGGGAGCGTGGGAGGGAGATGCAAGAGGGAGGGGATATGGGGATATATGTATACATATAGCTGATTCACTTTGTTATACAGAAGAAAGTAACACAACATTGTAAAGCAATTATACTCCAATAAAGATGTTAAAAAATATAATGAAAGAAGAAGAATTTAAATCCATGAGTATAGACAACTCTTGAATTTTGCTGCAGAATGGAGCAGAGAAGTGGGTCGGTATCTAGGAGAGGAAGTAGGGTCAAGAAAGAGTATACTTTTTAAGATAGGAGAAATAACAATATGATTGTATGGTAACGGGAATGATCCATTAGAGAGGGAAAATTTGATGATGTAGAAGGGAGAAAGAAGAATTGTTAAGCTCGTGTCTTTGAGTATGCAAAAAGAGTAGACTCTATTGTGTACACAAGAAGACGAGACGCTATCCTTAGCCAGTAGCACAGTGGCTCATTCATAATAACTGGAAAGAAGGACAAGGTCAGGGGTACAGAATCTCCAGGTAGGTGTGAACACATGGTACTGGGAACTTGTGGATGATGCCTTCTGATTACTTCTATTTTCTGGAGGAAATGGGAAACAAGGTCATTAGCTGAGAATGGGGATGGGAGAGGAGGTAGTAGAGGCTTGAGTAGAGAGACGAAGATGTCTAAAGCCCCTTTCAATTCTGACATTCTGTGATCTTGAAGCACAGGATAAAATACAGAAGAGCCTTCACTTTTTTCCCCTTGGAGCGAGAAGTAAGTTCTTTCTATATAAGAACCACAGGGGGAAAAAAAAAAAAAAAAACTGCATGAGATTGCATGTGATATCAAGAAAAATTAGAAATAACCTAAATATCCATTAGCTGCTGGAAAGGTTAACTAAATTATGACCCACCCACATTATGGAATAGTATGCAGTGGATTAATAAAATAAAGTAGTCCTATACTAGGCCACATGGCAAGATGCCCTCGGCTTGTAAGGAGATGGAGTAGACGTTGTTTTTCTTCTCATTGCTATTCTCTTCCTTCATCCCTTAAAAAGTCCTCAGCTTTGAATCTTGTAATCAGACTAAACCCCTCATCACCCCCTCTTGTTGCTGTTGTTCACAGACCCCCATGTTTTGCTGAGACAAAGTGAACATCCTTCTATAGTTAAATGCAAACACTAGCAAGCAGGTATTAGATCATTTTGTTTCCTTTGCCATCCAAAAGGCCCCAGAGCAGTGGAAAGAGGCAGGCCAAAGAAAGGAGTCCTATCCTGTGGCAATTGTTGCTAATACACAATGTCACACCTCTCAACCCATATTTCTGAGGATTTTAAAGTACAGAAGACAGAGTTAAGGCAGGGACCCACGAGAGCAGGTGATGGAGACCATAAAGGAAGCATTCTTTTCACACAAAAGTTCTCTACTATGGGATTTTTAAAGATGTCTTAATGTCTTATTGGATCAATTTACCTAAAGTAATAAAACACTATTTAATGGAAAAAGCACTGATCATGTGAAGCTAATGTTTTTATTGAAAAAATTTTCTAATATTCCTAGGTCAATTATAGTTTATGCTTCTGTCCTTTCTACCATTTAAAAGCATAAAAACAATAACTAACTTTAAGGATCAAAAATTGTTTGCAAGCACTGAAAAAGTATGAATGAAAATTGATGATGTGAACAACGAAGAAAAAGGAAGAAAAAAACGGAGGTGAAGGAAGAGGAAGAAGAGAGAGAGAAGGACAAAGGATGAAGAGACTGATAGGAATCATCTCTGCCTTAGAGAAAGACGTCAACCTCAGAATCAGGATAGTGATATTACAAAATGGACTTCTGGAGTAGATTTGCTTGCTTTCTTTTATAAGCTTATAGTTTCTGTTTACACTGTCAAAGCTTTTTGAAGAATATGATACTACTTCTAGCTTGTAAATTCCTTGAGGGCACAGGCCGTGTCTTATAGATCTTTGTAGCTCACATAACATCTAGACAATTACTAGCCACAGTGGAGGTGCTCAATAAATATCTGTGGAAGGAATGACTGCAGAAGCCGAGGGATATTCTTTTTAAAAGGAGTAAGAAATGAAGTTTAATAAAATTTAAAACGCATTTTCCAAATATTAGGTTGATTGTAAATCCATACATTTCAAAGTAAATCTACTCTATATTTTGCCAAATAATTTCTGTTTTATTTATTTATATATTAGCTTTTTAATTATTTTAACATATGCAATGAACTCTTTATGGCTCATGAAAACGTTTTTTTAAAATATGTTTTCTTAACTTTTCATTTTGGAAATTTCCAAACTACAAACAAATTTAAAGAATATAACCTTCACCTAAATTCATCAGTTGTTAGTACTTTGCCAAATTTATTTTATAGTAAAAAAAAATCCCTTTTGGAGCCACTTCTGTGATACAAAGAATGTTGAAGCTTTTTTGTAGAAAGCAGAAAGGGTATTTCATCAACTCTGATGATGAAGTAAAACCTCAAACATTTCTAAGACTTTAAGACCTTGATGAAAGAGACTGCCAGGCCTATTTTAGTTCACAATTTTAAATCAACCTGAGACAAGTGTAATTAAAACAGTTCTTTTTTGCCATTCACTTAAAGCTTGGATATATTTTTAAATTAAAACATGAATTTTTTTGGTTATAAATCTGTGAATAATTTTGACCAATAAGTGTAACATCTATATTAGTCTTTTGATTGGTGGTATATATTTACTTTGATTTTTAGAAGATAAATATATGATTTAGCACAGGACCTGGCACAAAAGCATTCCATGTTCTTTTTATTTTACCTGTGTTATAGAGGAGAGTTTACTTTGTAAATCTAGCATTAAGTATGATATTTGTACACTGCATGTCAAGGTTGAATTGTAGGCTAGATAATAAACATTTCAAACCACAGCATATATATCCTAGGAGTTAACCATACATTTGAACTCGTTTCCTGCAATGCAGTTATCTTTGCTCACAATGGATTTCCAGGTTTCTTTTTTTAATAACATTAGATAAAAATTTAGAAATTCGGAGTTTGTCTCAGTTGAATTTTGGTGCCTTCATTTTTCATATGCAAATTAGGATAGCTTATCATTATATATCATACATATATATATATGTTTTAAGGAATAAAAATATTTATTTAGCTCTTCCACAATTCACAAAGTCTTTTCACTAACATTACCTCATTCATTCTTCACAATATTCCTATGAACAAGCTAAGGATGTAGAGAGATCTGGAAATGTTTCACCCCATGAACAATTCAAAGACAGGCATTTTTTGACGGGCAGATTCAGTTAGGTGGAAATTCTTCACATATGCTAAATTCTACCTTAAGGAAGAGGAATTATATTTATTATATTGCTTCCAGGGCAGAACTAAGACTAGTAGGTAAAAAATAATAGTAGTGATGTAAAAAATAAGAAATATAAATAAAGCAATAATAAAGATCAATTTTACCATACATGATGTGGCAGGTACTTATAATTAGCACTTTACATACATTCTTTCATTTAATAATGGAAAATATATTATTATACCCATCTTACACATGAGGACACTGAAGCTTTGAAAGATTAGGTAACTTGCCTAAGGTCACACAGATAATCAGTGGTGGTGCAGGAATTTGAATATGTATCTGACTCCAGAGCCAGTGACCTCATCTTCCATGTTATACTATCTTTTCTTTATGCCATACTGCCCATACATGGGAAATGGAGTTACCTGAAGGATTCATTCCAGAATGTATAAGGGGTGAACTGAGAACTCTCAATGGTGTTAAACACTGATATTTGCCTTGCAAACTGGCTCTGAACTACCGTTGGTTCATATTGTACACTAAGACTGAGTGGGGAGAACCTGGGGCATTCTGAGTGTTCTGGAAATAAAGCATTGACATTTGTCCCAGAAAAGAATAAGAGGTAGTGAGTGGCTGAATAGTTCCTAGAGGTCAGGAAGGCAAGATGGCATCAAGAATCCACATGGGTAAAGAGCAGGAAAGAAGCTAAGTACCACCATCCATCTAGTTGCTCAAACACAAACCTATCAATCATCTCCGATTTGTTCCTGTCTTTCCACTTAACCTTCCCCAATCTGGCTCACCAGGAGGTCCCATCAACACTATCTCCAACATATTCACTAAATCCCTCCATTTCTCTCCATCACCACCATCCTAGTTGAGATTCTCCTCATCTCCCACCTGAATAACTGCCATAGCCTCTAGCTGGTCTTGCTGACACTCCAACTCCTACAGTCTATGCTCACAAGAAGCCGGAGTGATCTTGTGAAAACGTAAACCAGATCACGTCACTCCTCTGCTCAGAATAGTTCAGGGGCTCCTCTCCGGTCATAAGATAAAGACAAATTCCTTCCTGAGACCTACAGAGTCCTCACGTGGACTGGCCCCCACTTGCCTCCCCAGCCCCCTCACACCCCACGGTCACCCTTGCTCTCTCCATGCCCCGGGCAAGGTAGTGGAGTGGCTAAGAGTCTGGGCTCTCCAGAGCCCAGTCAGACTGCCTGGACTTGAATTCTGGCTCAACCCTTTAGTTACTCTGTGACCTTGGGCAATTTACTTAAGGTTTCTGTACCTCAATTTCTCCTCTCTGTAAAATGGAAATAATACCAGTACCTAGCTCATAGACACTAAACTCACTATGCCGTCCAAAATGTCGATAGTGCTAGGTCGAAAACCCCTGTTGCAGGAAGAATGTTTAAGGCAAAAAAGGAAACAGGTTTCATTGGAAGAATGTATTAGGAGGAATGGAATTGTTTTAAGTGCCACTTTTTGTTTTCCCGTCATGACAGACTAATCTGAGGATTAAATGTAAAATATGCCTTTCGCTGTTTATCAATACAGGTCAAAATTAGCTAGCTCTTCTGAAAGTTATCATTCTTCAAATAGAATAAAGCACAATGTTGAACTACAGAACTGACCACCCATGATTTTGCCCACCAACACATTCTTTGCTCCTTTAATTCCCATTAATCCACAGTGGTGGATAGGGTTCAAAAATCTTTCTGAGCACACAACTCTGGGCCAGTCCTGACCTCTTGCTGCCATCTTACGGAAATAGCTTCTCCAATGGCCTCGGACCCTGTGGTCCTAGCTACATGAATGGTAGCTTCCATTTTGATTAAAATTCTTTAGCCACAGTCATATTTCCTTTCGTCTTTGCGGCAAACCGTGTGAAATAGATGAATGTGTCAGCACACACAAGAGCAAGGAGATGGGACTCTGACAATTGTAAGCTATTGACAAAGTTTTTCCATAATTGTGAATTCAGGGCACAGTTTTTATGCCCAGAAACAAATGGTTTGCAAAAAAACTCATCTTAGCACTCTTGTTTCCCAAAAGGTTGATGATAACTATTGCTTTGTTAAACTTTATGAATTACATTTCAAAAGAGAAAATACCACTCTAATCCACTTTCTATTGATGACTGCAAGATTAACTGTTGCCTCAAACTCATGTCCCTCCCACAATGACTAACAAAGTATTTGTATGTGTTGCCCAGGGATCTACCCGCTCATTAAAAAGACTCATGTTGCAAATGCCAATCTAGAAACCTTCTATTGGCTTCTAGAACAAATACAAATAAGCAGATTATGTCGTTTATCCCCTCTCTCTTTGTATCTGTAGTTAGATGTATGGAATAGAATGTGATAAAATAGAGTTTAAGGAAATAGTAGCAGACAGAAATTTTGCTGCTGAGGAGAATACTTGTTTTAAGAAATACAAGCACCAATAAAAAGATCTGCCAGGGGGATTGGAGTTGGGGAGAATGGGGAGTAATGATCTACTGGGTACAGGGTTTTATTTTGGGTTGATGAATATTTTTTTGTTGGTTTGGTTTGGGTTGTTGTTGTTTTTTTTTTAAGTGGGTGTTTTCATATGATTGGATTAAGACTGAATTTAGTAATGAAAGTAAGTTAATTTTTTTTTAAATTACCATCTTAACCATTTTAAAGTGTACAGTTCAGAGGTATTAAGTACATTCATGTTATGGTTGTGCAACCATCATCACCGTCCTTGATGAACATGTTTTGTAACTACATAGCGGTGGTGGTTGCACAACATTGTGAATGTACTAAATATCACTGCATTGTTCACCTTAAAATGGTTAATTTTGTTATGTAAATTGTACCTCTGTTCTATAAAATGTATGCATGTGGCTATTGAAATATAGTGGTTATATAACGCACATTCAGCTTGGCATTCAGAGGGTTAACCTGCATCTCCAACATCATAAAATGCCTCCTGCATGTTTGCATACTTACGGTATTTGTACATATTATAATTTTCTCCTCCCTTTTGATAAAACAGGATTTCAGCTAATAAAGGTAACCAAATTACCAGGAAATATAATCCAAGAATATTAAAAATATGTCATTGAATTTTATATTATTGGTGAACCTAACTACTGAGAATGGAAGCTGTGTCCTGAATGTTTGTCAGTTCCAGTTCTTCGGCTCTATAATGAACAGCAGTAGGTCTTTCACTCACTGAGACCAATATGATTTTTTTCCTACCTTGCATCTCTATTTCAGCTGAAAGAAAAGGAGAAAAAATCTTCTATGAAATAGTGACCTTTCTGTTTATTGTAGATCACTTCCGAGTTGCTTCAGACAACTGGCTTTTTTGTCCAGGTGTCTTGTTTATCTCTCCCTGTGTTATGGCAATAACCCAACCATTCTGAACTCCCCATCTGCAAAACCAGGTGGGAAACTAACACACCATTACTCCATGCCTCCAGAGCCCCTTTTGAAAAAGGCTTCAACAGAAATAGATAAATTCCCCCCTCCTTCCAAGGCCAACATAACTCAAGGCAACGAGATCAGACAAAAAATTCATTTATGGTTGGTTGGCCGAATCCCCTCCCCCTCCCCCAAAGGCCAATATATCTCCTGGGGTGTTCGGTATTTCCAGAGAGGTCCCTAAGTTGAGAGACAGAAGTAAATTGTTTTATATACACATAACACACACAGAGTCAGAAAAGTAGAAAGAAGTAACTCAGCGGGCCCGTGCTAAAATCTTGCGAGAGAGACACGTGTGCGCGCGCGCAGCCAATCTATAAAGCCTGGTGCCTTCCCTCAGGCTGGTTTTCTATTCCCTCTATTCTGCCCGGATACACGTGTTGGGGGAAGGGACCAGAGGCAAAGTTCGCAGGGCTTTCTTTCCGCAGCAACCCGGGCAAGGAGCTCCAGACTTCCCCTCCCCTCCCTCTCCCTTCATCCCAGAATGGCCCCCTGCATCTCCCCCCAGCCAAATCCTCCACCCTCCCCCAAATCAGATTGACGCCACCGTCGAGTTAGTTCCTAGGAAGAAGTCATCTTGCTATGGAGTGTGAGCCCGTCCACATGGGGGCATGGGCAGGGGCAGCGGGGGCGGTAACAAGACCTCATACCAAACAAAAACGACGATTATCAGATTGTATTTAATTTCTAATGAATCATTAAGACAAATAAGACCATTTTCGTTTCCACTGGACCCCTTTCCTTTCCGTGGGCCTCTCTTGCCCGCGCGGACCGTCCCCACATCCCCGGAGCCTCGCCGCTCTAAGGCGAGCAAGGAGTCCCCAGATAACTATTTAGTATAAACAAACCGTGAGGCTTTAATGGAATTACCTCAGCCTGCTAGTAAATAATTTATAGTAGGCAGTAAATAAAATATGGTTCTATGTCTTTAAAAGAGTTGTCAAGTGGAAAACACCCACCAGAGGGATGTAAACCCCGAAGATTGCCACGCTTAAAGACGCCGGTTGGGATGGAGAGCCGGGGCAAAGACAACATGTTTTTATACCCTGAGGGAAGACGTTGGTGCTGCCAGAGCCGGAGCCGGCTGCTTTCAGGGAAGGTTTCCGCGAGCAGGAGGGAAGAGACCCGACGTCTCTTTCACTGAGCTGTGGGGCAAGTGATTAAAATGCAAAGGAAGGAGGCTGCACTTTCAGAATAATACCTTCCATTTGAAAGCCTAGACGCTTTCAAATTCGTTATCACACTTAATCCTCGCCACCACCCTTCCAGAAAGATCAGGCCAGGACCATGATTCCCATTTTGCGGATGGGTTAAAAAAAAAAAAAAAATGCTCTGAGGCTAAGGGCCAGCCTTCAGGTTAAGTGGATGACGGAAGCGTCCAGGTCTTTGCAGCTCCGGCCCGAGCAGTCGTTCTTCCCCGCGGCGCCCCCAGGCTAGTGCCCCCACCAGACAACTCGCGCTGCCCGCCCAGCACACTAGCCCAGTTTTACAACACTCCGGCATCTCTTCTGTTTTCGGTGACCTGAGGGCCCTCTAAATAAATTTTCTGGCCCCCCCTTCTCCGTATCACCCACCCCCCGAAGGCGCATCCCCATTTCGGAGAGGAGGACAGATTTATGAGCGTCTCCTCAAGGTTACCCTCAAGATAACCTTGACCGTGAAACCAGAATCTTGAACACTTGACCTAAATTTCCAAGGGCATCTGTTTCCGTCTGTAATTGTCACCAGGCTTCATTTGAAATTCGATCCTGTGTCACTAATGGTATTAACAGGAGCTAAGGTCCAACCTTCCAACGGGAGACTGTTGCATATGATTTTACTTCCAAACGAAAGTAAATCAGTTTCTATAAACCTGCAGCAATCCCCTCCCCGAGTACAATAAAACTGTTGTCGCAATCAATAAATCTCTGGTTTGGGGCAATGAAAATTAGATAACTGTTCTCTCTCTCTTTCTGTCTCTTCTCCCCCACCCCCCACCCCCATAAGACAAAGCCACTATTCAAAGAACGGGGCATCTTGTTAACCATTTCTGAAGTCCCTCGCTGTACCCGGCGCCTTTCAGACACGCACCTCTCAGTCATCGGAGAAAACCAGACGTTTAATTATGGTGACTTTTGTTCGATCATTACGGATAATAAAGGCAACGTTTTCGCTAGATACAATTATAACGCAAGCTGCTCCAACACCTGCACGGATCGCATTTGTCTCCAGCGTGGTCTCTCTCTCCTCCTCTAAACTGCCTTTGAATTTCTCCTTCTCTTCTGACCAGAAGATTTAATATGTTGCAAGAGATAGATTTCACGAAAACGCCTTGTCCCTTCTGTAGCTACATCTGCTCCGACCTATTAAGAAAAGTAAGACATTTTGATACTAATTGCAAATAAATTGTGATGTGTTCACCGAGTAATTGATTTAATGAAGTTCATATGAAACTCCTGAGATTGGCCAAGTGAAAGGCCCCCTGGTGCGTCTATTGTGCAGGGAAAGGAAGGTTGGTTTTTCGTTTTCTTTCTTTCTTAAAACACACACACACACACACACACACACACACACACACACACACACACACACACA
>NW_006779031.1:3032090-3057149 GCF_000442215.2 Lipotes vexillifer | reverse complement strand
GGTTCAGCGGCAGACACGGTCGCTAGCGTCCTCGGAGTTGCTGAGGTCGCATCGGGTGTTGCCGCTAGGTTCTGCTCCTCCGCTTCCCGAGGTCTCGACGCCGGCCTCTAAGCCACTTTCCCGGCCCAAAGGCCAGAGGCCAGGAGGCTGAGCGAGAAGGAGGGGGCACCAGGTGGCTCCTCGCCAGGTCCCGGCCCCCAGGCCGCAGCCGGGGAGAAAGCTGCCGTAGCTGGTACACGCCACCCCATGCGGCCCGGGGGTTCCGGGGTGCTGGGGGCCCAGGCCCACCCCGCAGCCGAGAATCTGGACAACGAGGCCGCCTTCGGCGCTCACGCCGATTTTCCTTTTCAACCTTACTGACCAAATTGGCAAGTTAAGGGGCTGGGGCTTGCGGGCTGCAGAAACGGAGTAAGAATTTTCTGAACACCTGCTGAGCCACAATTAGCTCCCTCTTTCCCAGCAGAGGGTATTATTACTCCCCTTTAACAGATGCAGACACTGAGGCCGGAAGGACCCTTGGAGGTTCTCGAAAAACGTTCCCCAGTTTTCCCCCAGGGCCCTCCAAACATTCTCCTGGGTAACTTAGTCTTGAGGGCGTGGGGGCCAGGGCAGAACCGGCCCCAGGGCCCGGCCCATGTCTCCGGGTTGGCTGCGCACAGCCGGCGGCTCGAGTTTGGAATTTTTGTTTCGTTTTGTTTTAAAGACAGAGGAGCTCGTTCGAATAATCAGAGCCTGAGCTGAGCTAGCGGCTGACTCCAAGTTCCTCGGAGTTACCCTGCTGACGAACTTTCACCGAGCTGCTTCCTCCCGGGTCCGGGAGCCGCTAATCTGGGTCCCAGAGCGCTCGCAGGCCCCAGCGGGGCTGGGGGAGGTGGTGACTCTGCACCGCGGGCGTTCGCTGCCCGGACCCGCGAACCCGGGTGGAGGGACGAAAGGGGGCCCCCTCAGCCGCCTCCACCCAATTCGGGGCAGCCGCACCCACTGTGCGCGGGGACTGGACCGCCCGCAGCGTGCAGGCCGGTTCTCCTTGGAGGTGGCAAAGAGTTTAAAACTCAGGCGAACGCAAACGGTCACCGCTGGGGTCCGACAGCGTCCACGTTCTCTCCCCGAGGGGCCAGCCCTGGCGCGAAACCAGGCGAGAGAATCAGCCCCTTGCTTTCCCCTTCGACATGTCCGACTGGCTGGTGTTCCAACGCCCGGCCCCGAGCGCCCAAGAAGCGAGTGGGACCCGCCTGGGCCAGGCCGTCATAAGTGCCAGCTTGTCCCGCGGCGGAACTGGGCACCAAGTGCTCAGCCTGCTCTTTCCCAGGAAGCTCTGCTCCCCACGCTTCTGTCGGGGTTCGCCCGGCGCAGGCCCACCCTTTCGGGGGCTCTCGGCCGGCCCCATTCGTTGTTGGGACCGAAGCACCTCTCCTTTTGTCTCGGTGGAGCCCTTTCCTCCTTATTTTTCCGGGACGCAGAAGGAATGGGGGGGGGGGCTAGGCCACCTCGCCCCGGTACGGGGGACCCCAGCTAGCCGCCCCTGCCCCAGGCTCAGCATTTCCGCGACCCAAGAGGGACTGTCTGGACGTCTGGAGCCCCCTCCCCCACCTGTGGGCCTCGGAGTAGGTGAAGTAGGAGCAACCTTCTCCAGCCCAAGGTCACAAGCACACTTTCTGGGGCCGCGAATCCCTGGCTGCCCCTTTCCCCCATCCGCTTCAGCACTGACGCCGGCCCGGAGGCCAGGGTGTCAGGACGCGGGATCGGCTCTAGCGTCCCGGGGCCGGGAAGTCGGGGGGCCTGGGCCGCAAGGGTCTTCGGGATCGCGGAGGCAGGCGCCGGCTGGGGGAGAAAAGTTAGGTTTGAGAGGCTTGGCGGGCCAGGATTGTTTCGGATGACCTTTTCTCCCCAGGAAGTGGGCACCAGCAGCTGATAATCACGGGCGAGGGGCGTGCAGTCTTTGTGAACATTTTTCACATTCCTGGGAGCTGGGCAAGATTGACAGGGGCCTTGGAAGGTATGGGACTCGCGGTATCCCGCCTAGTTTGAAGTTGCAGCCTGTGCGCCCCAGGGCCCTGCCCCTCCCGGGCTCAGTGGACCCCAGGACGCGGCTGCACCCCTGGTCCGGGCGCCCCGCTGCGGCGCCCCCTAAGGCCGGGAGGTGGGACCCGGCAGGGGCGGGGAGCCCCGGGGCGGGGGCTGGGTCCGGATGGGGGGCGGGAAGCTGGGTGTGCGCGGGCCCCGCCTGGGAAGCGGTCACCCGCGGGGCCTTGGCATCTGAAGGTGCGATACGGGTAGCTGGGAGTGGAGATTTACGATCCTAGAGGACAGAGCGTGAAAGGGGTATCATCATCAGTTTTGACTGAAAGAAAGAAAACATATTTTTAACAAAAAGAAGGGCCCTTGCCATTCACCCGCGTTGTTAGGACAACGTGAACTATCCTTGAAATGATTAGTTCCACTTCAAAGGAATTTACATTCAGCAGTGAAAACTCAGCCTCTTTTTATTTATTCGAAAAGACTTTTCACTACGGAGAGTCATATGTTCGGTCCTTCTATTTATTTTTCCGCATTCACGGTGCACTTGTATTAAATCAACAGAAAGAGCTGCACAACGCACTCATTATGCGGACCAGCCCGGGGTTCCGGGGACCCAGAGCTACAGGTAGACGGGGCGGGGGAGAGGGTGCTGGGCTTGAGGTCTGGGACCACGCAGCCGACCGCCAGGCAGAGGGGATGCGGTGGAGAGTTAGGGGAGCAGGTCTGCGGAGGGGGAAGCATGGCACCGAAAAAAACCTGACCTGAGCCCCACCCAAACGCGGTAACCGGAGCTCTCCAGCGCTGGGTACAGCGCCTGGCACGCTTCGCTGTTTCTCGTGAAAAAAGTGGACCCGAAGTTTCCAGCGACACCCCAGAAAGCTGTTAAAAACTGACCGGGTTGACACAACTTCGCCGGTCACGATCCAATCCCATCTCCACAAATTGAGAAGACACACGCTCATGTCTTAGCAGCTTGGGATGTTTGCTCTCACACATATTCCCAGGGCCCACAAGTACACGCCCCAACGGCACCCCCGGGTCGCCACTTGTCACCAAATCCAGGAGACCTCTAATCAAAGGAACAAAAGTAAAAAGTTTAGGCGTGCCGCGTCTTGGGGGCGGGGTGGAGTGGGGTGCTACCTCTCTGACAGTCTCCGAGCATCTCTGGGCAGTGGCTGGGATAAGGTTCCACCGCCTCCAGCGACTGGGCAGCAGCCACCAATTCTCAGCTTCACCTCACACCCACCTCCAGCCCATGAACCCCGACACTCCCTACCCCACTCCAAACTTGCTCTTTTATTCAGCCCAAGGCTAAGTTTTTCTCAGCAGTAACGGTGATGCTAAACTTTTTCTTGATGACCTTTTCCAGCTTCTAATTAAAGGGGAAGGAGAATCTGTGTTAGCCATTGCATTCAAGAGTTTGTCCACCATCTCCTAATGTATCTTGGTTCACACGCACCCCCATCACACACACACACACACACACACACACACACACACACAAACTGAGCCTATACCTTGAATTATTGTCAACATGAATTCTAGCAGTTACCCTTTCTAACCAGGTTCCTGGGTCTCCCTCACTTAGATTCAGAAGCAGTGGCCACAGGCTGCTTAGCTAGGAATTAAAGGTGGCCGACATTTGCCACCAGTAGCAAAGGTGTGAGCTGGGGTAGTGACTGGGGAAGGCCCTCATTTTCCTGTCTCTGCAGAAGACCTTTCAGGGTTGAATGAGAAGAGTCGGGTTTTGTTCAGCAATCTTCTTCCCCATGGATCCTCTTGGATTTATTTCACCCTCTTGGTCTGATGGTTTCCTTTTGCTTCTCCTGCCCAAAACTGAAGTGTACCCTGAGCCATCCCTTGGCCCCTCCCTCTCCTTCTGAAAGCTCCCTGGAACAGCTTTCCTGTCCTCTCACCCCTGACCCTTCACAGAGAATCAAACTACAGTAAGTCAGAACCCCGAGCAGAGCTCTGGATGTGCCAGTCCCCCAGCTGGTTTGGGAGAATGTGCAGACAATCGTGAGATTCAGACCCCCACCCCTAACTAGATCTGTGCCTTCGTCAGTGAACTCTTGGAGACTTCCACATGGGTTGGTGTTTGTTCCTCAGTGGTATCTACACTTCGCTGCAGGTAGCAAATGCTTTCCGGTGTGCAACCCTGTACGGTGGCCTTGGAGGTGCCTCTCTTGATCTCATGAAAGAAGGAAAGAAGGAAGGAAAAAGAAAGAAGGAAAAAAGAAGACGGAAGGAAGGAAGGAAGGGAGGGAGAGAGGGAAAGGAGAGGCCCCAGTAGAAAGCAATACTGGGAGAGCTCTGGGAGGCCTCCAGCTGAAAAGGCTTGAGAATGAGAGGCTCCCGGCTCCCAAGGCAACTCTGGTGGGGGGAGGGCAGGAGGAGACGTGTGAGAAAAGTGACACATCCTAAAGCACACCCCAGGAGAGCTGGGGATCTAGGAAGGACTCAAAATGTATTTCTAATTACTTTTCATGCTCCCAGGAGAGAGGCTCCTTTTAAGTTCTATTTTAAAAGCTGGTTATTGTTCTGAGTCAGTCTACACTCTGAAAGCGCTGTTGATACATTTTAACTTTTTGTATAGGGTAGAAGGATGGTAAATGCTATCAACGTACTTTTCTGGCAAAACCTGTAGAAAATCAAAACTTGGCAACTCCTTCAATAATAGCTTTCTCATTATAAGAACTGATTAGGAGTAGCAAAGACATTGATTTGTGAAAAAATTTATGGATTCTTTATAAGAAATGAGGAAACTCCCATTCATGTCTTGTTTCTGTTTAATGTATATCTCAGGTACCTGAGGCTCCAAATGTGCAAATGTGAATTATGCAGACATGACTGCAGAGCAGACATCCAGTCAGCAGAGGGCAGACTCGTCACTGTCAAACCCTATTTCCAGATTCGGAGGTGACAATGGTAGGTAGGGGCCAGAATGGTGGATATAATCCGGTTGGAATGGGGCTCCAGTGGAGATCTAGAAAATGAGAATAAATGTCTATTTCTTGAAAGTAAAAACAAAGAGAGCAAGAGAGGACATGTTGGTAAGTTTTATACCCAAAGAGAGTTCAAAAAGTAAAAGTATCTCAGGACTGGAAAAACAGACCTTGAAAATCTTGATTTGACCGCTCTGAGGTTGAGTTCAGAGTATCCACCGAATAAAGACCTGATGTTTGCTGTATGCCCATGATACCTGGAAACACTTATGCCTTCTCAAAACCACGAGGCAGCTGGAAATGCTGTAAAGATCACTGAATATGACAGTGAAAGCCCTTGGTCCTTGTACCTTCCAGTGAGCTCTTAGTCAAGTCACTTCCCCTCTCTGCGTTTCAGTTTCTTCATCTGTAATAGGAGTAGATCACCTCTAAGGTCCCTTCTTGCTCTAACAGGATGGGGTCCTGGGAACAAAATGAGATCCGAGCCCACTTAGAATTTAATCCTCATATTCTAGGATCCTCAAACCTGGTTTCGAAAAGATGGTAGTACGCAGGCAGGGATGAAGGTAGCAAGCAATACTGACCACTTTGTGATGCTAACTTTTTGCATTATCCAGCTTGAGAGCTGTTCTGAGAACAGCACTTTAGCTTGTGTGCTAGAAACAGTAGAAACAAAGATGCTCTCAGGCTGATGGACCCAGACAGCAAATGAGTTGTAAGTAGAAATTCTTGAGGGAAAAAAAAAAAAAAAGCCCTGAGACTGGGGCACTGTCCACCAGGGGAAGGCTGAGGTTTCGGGGTCAGGCCAGAATGCTAAAGTTTGAGTGGACCCTTAACATTCTCCTGGCCTCGGTCTAGTGACCTTGGGGAGCCATCAGATTCAAGAAGGCCACTGTCATGTCCATTGACAGATTTGTGTTCCTCAGGCCTTTTCAACCCACAGTGAAGTTTTGGTTTTCCTCTGGCGAGCAATTTTTACACTGATGGGAATACCTGAAGCAGTTGCTTGAATTGGACTTTCTTGTTTCTGTCTAGAGTGTATAGTAGATTGGTTAACACAAAGAGCAGGGCCACCGCTGATTTTGTTATTCCACTCTTAATTGGCATGAATCTTCTAAAACTGACAACAACAAAGCCATTGCAGCTGTGGATGTGCCCTTGTTCACTGGCTGAGTAGCTCAGAACGTGTTGTGAATAGGAAAAATCATGACATCCTTGAAGGCCTAAAGTCGACTGTGTTCTGGAATCTGCCTTCCTCTGTTGCCTCCACCTCACTTCCCAGCTTTATGTGGCCAAGCTGTGGGCTCATAGACTCTGAAGCTCCAGATAGACTAGTCTGGCATTCAGCAAAGTTAAGTGTTTGGGAAAAAGTGCTGACCCTCGCCTTAGGCCTGCCCAGTCCAGTACTGTGGTCACTAGCCACATGGGCACTTGAAATGTGGCTAGGCCAAACTGAGGTGTGCTGTAAGTGGAAAATGCACACTAGAGTTTAAAGGCTTGGTACAAAAAAATGCTAAATATCTCAGTAATAATTTTCATATTTTACATGTGGAAATAATACTGGATTAAATATAATATATTATTAAAACAATTTCAACTGTTTTTCTTTTCACTTTTTAAATAGGACTACCAGAAAATAAAAATTACACATATGGTTCACAATTGTGCCTCAGGTTCTGACTCTGTTGGGTAGCACTCCCTAGGCAGTTGGGAAAGGGCTCCTAAACACCTGCTCGGTGCCCAGCACTAGAACAGACCATATTTTCTTGCTGATGTATCTCCAGAGTCAAGTACAGTGCCTGACAGATAGTAGGGGCTTACACTTGAATGAATGCCCCCTCCAATACTCCAGACCTAGAAAACACTGGCTTTGGAAGAGACAGCCAGGAAGGAGATGTTTTCCCCCAGGCAGCTCCACCCTGCTGTTGCATGGTTGTGAGTAAAAAGAGCTTGGGAAATTGCAGACCTTAGTTTAAGATTCAGCTCAGCAAGTCACTCACTCACTGTGTGACCTTGAGCAAGTCACTTGTCTCCTAACCTCCTTCCCTTCCTTGGTGTAGTAAGAAGGTTGTGCCACATAGATACCCTAGGTGCCTTCCAGGGCTGATATTCTGGCTCTTTGAACAGGGAGGGGGAGAGAAACCTTTACCCACTCACAATCACCATGCCTCTCTCAAGTTCTCTTTGGGCTCCCTCTTGCTTGCTTTGCTTTTCCTCATTTCCTCTACACCTTTGTCCATTACACTCTGTGCTCTTGATTCTCTCTCTCCCCCCATTCCCCCAAGCAATGCTAGTACTGTCTTTCTCCTGCTTTTGTATTGTTCTGGGTCGCCAGTTGCTGGGGATGGAAAATGAGGAAGGAAAAGAAAACCTTTCCCATCCCGGAAGTGACGACAGAGCAGGTTTTGGAGGGAGTGGAACTCCTCGTGTACCTTTACTTTTAGTACTCTGGCGGTGGCGGTAAGGGACAGTACTGGCCAACAAGAGGCCCAGGGTTTAGAGCAGTCAGGAGCTAGAGCAAGATTGCAGCCGAGACTTTTCAAGGAGGCCATCACAATCTCAGCTGGCACTTGCTTCCCTGCTGGCGCTCTTAAAGTTTCCCCTAAAGTTAGGGGTTCTACAGTGCCAGTTTGAAGCATTTGCTCATCTAGCTGTTGAATGGGAACAAAACTCCTCTAGGTCATAAACCCAAATGCCTTCTCAGGGGTCAGGTAGGGAGCATCAGTGGGTAGGGTGGGTGAGTGTGAGACAGTAAGGAATGGTGGGAGCCATGGCAAACCCCAGACGGCTTGTTCTGGCTAAAGGCATTCAAAGTCTTCTTCCTTTTGATTTTTTTTAACATCTTTATTGGAGTATAATTGCTCTACGATGGTGTGTTAGTTTCTGCTTTATAACAAAGTGCATCAGCTATACATATGCATATGTCCCCCTATCCCCTCCCTCTTGCGTCTCCCTCCCACCCTCCCTATCCCACCCCTCCAGGCGGTCACAAAGCACCGAGCTGATCTCCCTGTGCTATGCGGCTGCTTCCCACTAGCTATCTACCTTACGTTTGGTAGTGTATATATGTCCATGCCGCTCTCTCACTTCGTCCCAGCTTACCCTTCCCCCTACCCGTGTCCTCAAGTCCATTTTCTACGTCTGTGTCATTATTCCTGTCCTGCCCCTAGGTTCTTCAGAACCATTTTTTTTTTTAGATTCCATATATATGTGTTAGCATACGGTATTTGTCTTTCTCTTTCTGACTTACTTCACTCTGTATGACAGACTCTAGGTCCATCCACCTCACTACAAATAACTCAATTTCGTTTCCTTTTATGGCTGAGTTCCTTTTGCTTTTTAAATGCTGTGGTGACGAAGCAAAACACAACTCTAGCCTGAATTTGGCTCACATCCAATGTACCTCAAAGTTTGCCATCCTGCCTAGCTTATCTATTGTCTAGGTTTTGGCTAGATTCTTTCTAGATTTTTTTTAGGATGGTGGATGACATACTAAGACAAATAACTTTAGAATTCGTAGTCTATAGTTAAAAAGTGTAATTTCCAATGAACATATGCAAACCTTCCCTTCCTTCCCGTACTCTTTCTTCCTAGAAACATACTCATCTCCACCCTGGGGTCCTCTGTTGCTTTCAAGCGTTGCTTGAACATTAGTTATGTTTCAACTTCAAAGCAAAGCAAAGTGTCTTTTTGAGATTTGCATTCTTTGAGATATGATTATATATTTTCAGCAAATTTCTCCAAATACTTAAAATACTAGGACTTATATACACATAAGCTGAAGTTCTTGATAACATGGCATTTCTTCTAATGGGAAGAGTTACTCTGAAACTGTCCAGGCTGTCATGGAGTTGGAAGGTCTCAGAGCACATCTTGCCAAGGCCACATCTGCCTCGCTAATGCATCTTTCTACCTACTGAGGGGAAAAGATGCCTTCACACCCAAATGACCTAAATACACAGAGTCATCACTCCTCTGTCATCCTGCATTGTCACCCCAGGAGACAACGAGCACTGTAAAGACAGGGCCTGTGTCCAACCCATCCTGTAGCCCCAGCACCCAAGTCTGGCACTCAAAGTTTATTGAACTGAACTGTCCTTCTGGACTGTTATGGAACTGAACTGGCTCCTTCCCTAAATATGCTTTTTCCCTGTTCATTTATTTATTTAGCACACATCCACTGCAAATATGTTTTCTGCTATGAAAATGGAAGGAGAAAATGTTTAAGCAGATTCTTTCCCTTGTAACATTTTCAAAGAAAGGCATACATCCTGAGTATCATTTGTTGAGTGCCAGCCACTCTTCTAGGTACTGAGGACGCACTGGTGAAATGACAGTCCCCACTCTCACAGAGCTCAGGATGGACGATGGCAGAGGCTGGGCCTTAGTGGAGCTCAGGCGCCGCTTCTTGGAAGAAAAGCCTCCACGCTCCCCATCTTCCTCCCTTGTGCCTCTTTAGTAATTTGTGTGGCCCTCGCCACAGACCTTGTTGTTCCATGTTTTAGTTGGCTGTCTGCTTCTTCCAATCTGGACTCTCGGCTGCTCACATCTGGAGACTTGGGTTCCATCACTGCTGCATCCCCAGGGCATAACTTGGCTTCTGCCATAGAAGTGGCACGCAATCAAAGTGTGCTGACTTAATGGATGAAGAATTGACAACTCTATACAGAGTTTGAAAATGACCAATGAGACTTAAGGATATTGGAGTCAGGACAATTTGTAGTTGAGGTCGAACACAAAGTAGTGAGTGGGTTACTAGAAGACAAAAGAAAGAGCATCTTGGCTCTGGGGTGATGGAAGTTCCATGCTGGAATCTGCTCTCACTGCCTTCATCTGAGCATTCCGTTTCAGAGTGACATAAAACACTGTAACATTGTAGTTCAGTGGAAGACCACTGGATTTTGGAGGAGATGTTAATTTGAAGCAGAAGTTTAAGAATATCCTTGGAGTCTATTTCTTTCACCCTTCCTGCTACACATACAGAGAAAGACACTAAGTCTATAATCCACATCCAGATCGATATCTCTATCTTTCTAGCTTCAATTTTCTTTTGCTCTTCAGACTTAAAACTGCTTTTGAAGCTGAAGAAGAAGAATGTGGGGAAACTAAACCATATGAGGTTAGCATGTGGGAAGTGGGAGTGGGTGCCTTCAAAACATGTATTTTGCTTCCTGGATTTGAATTTTTTTCTTCTTCCTTTCTTTCTCTCTTTCTCTCTTTCTCTCTTTCTCTCTTTCTTTCTTTCTTTTCTTTCTTTTCTTTTCTTTCCTTTTCTCTTCTTTCTTTCTTTCCTTTTCTTTCAAAATTGTGTGAAGCTTTTTTACTTAAAGGTAATTGTTGGGGAATTGAGCATTATGTTTCCAGTTGTACTGATATAAAAAAAAATCCAGCCATTTAGATTCCTGTATTGCAATTCCTTTTTCTCTAGCTTTGCTGAATTATTTTCTATCCGTTTCTCTGCCCATTGCACCTCTGTATTTTCTAGAATAGCACCCTCTTAACCTCAAATACAAAACACCATCAGAGACACCTTGGGAAGTCTCTTACACTGGGACAGTGTTTGAAGCATGTCCTTTTTCCCCCTAACATCTCCTGGGGAATTGTTTTAAACTAAATGCACCCTCATCTTCCAGCCTTTCATACGTCAGCTCTTTCCTTGTTATCATTCACTTAATAAGCTTCCAAAGGCTGATGGTTTCACCTGGGCGATGCCAAATGTCCTGTAAAATACTTCCTGTTTTCTTTCCTACATGTATCCCTTTAATTCTGTGTTTTTCCGTAGCCCTTAACTTTGGGCTTAGGCAGATTGCAGTCAGCATCTGCACCTCCTAAAATGCCCCAGCGCCTGCATTCTGCTGCTCTGGTGCTGGGTCATCGTGATACCCGTGGTCCCCACCTGTCTACCCTGCATGTCTCTTGCACACAAGCATAGAGCCCTCACTGGCTTCCAGTCAGAGCACTATATGGAAAAAGGAGCCCTTTGAGTTGAGGGTCGGGGCCTTAGTGGGGAAGCTCCCTCTTCAGTGATCACAAGGCACCTCAGTAAGCATTCTTTTCTGCCCCATTTTCTCCAGAGAGGAGGCTTGGGGTCTGTCATGTTGGAGGGCTGCTGAGAATGGTATAGCTTCCTTCTGGACCTGCGCCATGATTCTCCTAGACATTTCAACCCAGCCATGTGTTTGTTCCCAGTGGACTGAGTACCTGAGGAATACGTTTAAAGTGGTTCAAGTCTGAAGTGTAGTGGTTGGCTTGACCCCGGCTGACAGGGCTGCTCCTGTTATCAGCAATTAGAAGTGCTTCCAGCCATTCATCTGTCTCCTTGTCTCTTTTCCTTTCCCTATAACCTTCTCGGCTAGGGGAAAGAGACAGCATAATCACTTTTCCTGTCTGACCTCGGCCAGGGAAAAGCTAAAAGAGAATCAGTTAGTTCTAGGAGATGAGAGGGTGTGTGTGTGTGTGTGTGTGTGTGTGTGGTGGGCAGGGAGGAGGGAATACAAATCAATCTAAGATTTTCTGGCCCCGTATTTTCATTTAAATATTTGAAAGGAAAAACTCTGAAGAATTAGTCATCCAGTTGCCAGTCGGAGATGTACAGCCAAGGCGAAAACACCTACTCTGTCCAACTCTGTTCCTGGTAGAGAAGAGACTTGGAGGACAAAGTCCTTGCCCTCAGGTTTTGGCCCATCTTTCTTTGGCTCTTTGAACACTTGGAAGAGAAGTCTATACTTGAAGCCTCTGCTCCTTTCCTTCAACCCATGTCTCAGGTTGGGTTCTCTGGGAAGCAGAGTCTGAGACAGTTAGAATGCAGGATATTTATGAATGAGTTCCCTTGGGATTAACATCTGTGGAAGGGAAGGAGAGGAGGCGGGCTTAGGCCGAGGGAAAAGATGGGCCGTGATGCAGGCCCAGTGATTGCTCAGCCAACCTCACAGGGCTCTCCAGATGGAGGTGGTCCTTCAGAGTTGCCCTGAGCTAGACTGAGATGGCTGGGGCTTTATGCTCCCACGTAAATCAGTCATTAGATGTGTGCCACCCTGAAAAGAAATGTGACCTTTAGGTGAGGGGTCTCTCTGAAGCTGAGGCCATCTCTGAAGGGGCTGGATGCTGAAGACCCTGTGCAGATAGTACTGCCAGCAGCTGAGCAACAGATTTTGCATTGGAGGGACATCTGGGTGGAACATCACAGTGGCTACCACAACCCACTGTAAGGTGGCTTTTCAGAAGCCAACTAAATCCCTCTTGCCAAGGTTAGCAATGAAGCCCTCATTAGAAAGCTTAACAGCTTTGTCTTGATGCTCTTCTTACATGAATTTTCCTAGCACTTGGCATTGTCGATCAACTTCTCTGGCTTCAAAACCTCCCTTCACTTCTGCTGTAGTTCACTTTTACTTTTCTGAAACTCCTTCAAAGTCATCACTCTATTTTCCTCAGTGAACCATTCAATTATAGGTGCTGTCCCAGCCCCCTTGTTGCATCCTAGCTCCTTCTCTCCCTCTCTCTCTCTCTCTCTCTCTCTCTCTCTCCCTCTCTCTCTCTCCTCTCTCTCTCTCTCTCTCTCTCTCTCTCTCTCTCTCTCTCTCTCTCTCTCTCTCTCTCTCTGTCTTTTGGCTACACCGTACAGCTTCTGGGATCTTAGTTCCCTGATTCCCTGACCAGGGGTCGAAGCCGCACCCTTGGCAGTGAAAGCTCAGAGTCTTAACCACTGGACCGCCAGGGAATTCTCTCTCCTTCTCTTTCCTTTCTGTGTTCTTTTTCCCTCTGAATGATCTATCCCATCCACCTCCAAATTCCAAGCTAAATCTCTTTTCTGAGCTCCAGGTGTATTTCCAACTGACCACTAGATATCCACAACATAAGTGTCCTGCTGTCACAAATTCAGCCTGTCTGTATTAGTCAGCTTGTGCTACCATAACAGAATCCCACAGGCTGGGTGGCTCAAGCAACAGAAATTTATTTCCTCACAGCTCTGGAGACTGGAATTATAAGATCAAGGTACCAGTAGGGTTGGTGTCTGCTGAGAGCTCTCTCACTTTGAGTTGAAGATTCCCACCTTCTTGCTGTGTCCTCACATGGCCTCTTCTCTGTGCACAGATGAAGAGAGAGAGATCTCTGGTATCTCTTCCTCTTCTAATAAGGACACCAGCCCTATCTGAATAGGGCCCCACCCATATGACCTCATTTAACCTTAATTACCTCCCTAAAGGCCCTATCTCCAAATATGGTCACATTGGGGAATAGGGCTTCAACATATAACTTTTGTTTTGCAGGAGGTGGGGGACACAGTTCAGTCCAAAAAACTGTCCTAAAATGAACTCTTTATTCTATTTCTCCTATCACTGTCCCTCATACTTGCCCTTACCCTCTCTTCCCTTCTCAGTAAATCATACCACCCAGTGGCTTAAGCCAGAAACCTGAGAATCGTCATTGCCTTTTCTTTTCCCTCACCTTCTACATCTAAGCTGTAGTATTTATGTATTGCTGTGTAACAAATTATCCCTAAACTTAGCATCTTAATACAATAAACACTTGTTATCTCGCTCAGTTTCTGTGGGTGATAAATCTAAGAACAGCTTAACTGGATGGTTCTGGCTCAGAGTCTCTCATGAGGTCGCAGTCAAAATGTTGGCTGAGGACGTAGTCATCTGAAGGCTTGATTAGAGCTGCAGGATCAGTATTAAAAATTGCTCACTTACGTGGCCATTGGCAGGAGACCTCACTTCCTCATTGGCTACTGGCAAAAAGTACTCATTCCTCAATAGATGGGCTTCTCCACTGGGCTGCTTGAGTGACCTCATGACATGACAGCTAGCTTCCCCAGAGTGAGTGATCCAAGAGAGCAAGGAGGAGACCAAATGTCTTTTATAACCTAGTCTCAGAAACTATACACCCTCACTTCTACCATATTCTATTCAATAGAGACAAGTTACTGAATACACACTAAAAGAGAGGACAACTAAAGTCCTTTTGAAAGGAGGCGTATCAGATAATTTATGGACATATCTTAAAATCTCCGAAACATCTCATATCCACCCAACTTGCATGCATTCTTAGACTGTTATACTGGCCTCCTGAATTGTCTCCTTGCTTTTAATTTTTCTAAAACCCAGAAATAATCATGTGAACCCCAGTGGCTCCCTGGAACCTGCAGAATAAAGCCCACATTCATTAGCATGACATTCAAGGCTCTCCATAATTTTGCTAGAAACTTTTTAAAATTTAACTTCATTCTTTATTCTTAGTACCTCCCTCTGAACAATCCATACACATTCATACCTCCATGCTTTTGATCATCTTTTTACTCTCTCTCTCTGCCTGGAATTTCTGTGGTTGTTCCAAATTGTTCATCGTCCCTGTATCTACACCCTCTGCCATGTAACTCTGCAGTTCCTCTAGAGGCAGAATATACTTCTCACCCTTCAGCTTTGGACTCAGCTATGTGACTTACTTTGACCAATAGTTATGTTAGCAGCTGTGATGTAAGCAAGGGCTTGAATGTGCTTGAGTAGTTGGACTTGCTCTCTTGCACTTCTGCCATGGCCATGAGAAGAGCTTTCTTTGGGTAGCTACTGCCCTTTCAGCCTGGGCTCCAGAAGGAACACATACACACACACACACACACACACACACACACACACACACACACAACCCCTAAATATTGGAACCAAGCCCCAGTGGAGCCCAGCCTAGAGCAGCTGATCTCCAGGCAACCTATGGTTGTATGAGTAAGAATAAATGATTGCTGTTTAAAGCCACTTAGCTTTGGGGTGGTTTGCTACACAGCACATGATCATGGCGATAGCTGACTAATCTACTCTTCCTTATTTTCTTTGCTTGCCAAAATCCTACTCAACCTTCAAACTCCAGCTCAGATGACACCTCCTCTATGAAGCCTTCCCAAGTTTTCACACTGAAAATGAATTACTCCCTTCTCTGAAATCTCATGTTTTATGTGCATTTTATTACAGTAACTTTTTTTGCTTTGTATTTTCAATTTCCTAATGGATTTGTAAGCTTGCTGAAAGCAGAGTGCATATTTTGTCCTTATGTGCTCCTCTGAACGCTGGGCGCATAGTAGGCACCCAGTAAATGTTCAATGACTAGATAAATGAATGAAATCAGCAGATAACTTACTACTAGATTGAGTATTACAAAATGTAAGCATCATAAGTTTTCAGAGAGTCAATCACAATGGACCAGGATACTCCAGAGTTAGTAAGGTCTAGTAGCTTCTCAATAAAGGTTTTATTTGTCATTAGTCATTGGTTACAAGGAACAGATACTCACCCAACCTAGTTCCCCAAAAAAGGAGAGTTTAGTGAAAATAAATGACACAGGGGATTGTCACAGAACTCAGGGTCAGTAAACAAAGTAAGCCAGGCCTCGTAGGGGCCGCAAAGCCATCGGGAATTGACACTACATGGGACCACCCAGTCTCTCTCCCATGGCATCTCTGATCTACTCTTCTCTCTCATTGCAGACTTGCTTTCTCAATTCACTCAACTGCTGCATATGGAGCATCATGATCATCCTCCAGCAGCAGTTGCCCATAGCTAAACAGCTCAGTGTCCTGGGACACTGGGACCTCAATTCCAGATTCCCAGGAAGAGGATTGAATTGGTCCAGCTTGAATTAGGTGGGCTCAGTCAGCTGAGAGCAGGATGCATGGGTTATAACTTGGGCAGCTTAGGCTCATCTCTTCGGCAGGGATTATGGATGGGAAGAAGTTCTCAGAGAAAGTGTGGGGAGGCAGAGGCACTTCAAACTTACCTGCTAACTGTTTACTGCATCAGAAAGTCATGAATATGTCTTAGAGGAGCTTTTTATTTTATGGGCCTACTCAGTAGCCTTAAAGTTCTAGATCATCAGAACTTGTATGGGCTAGAGAAGGAGAATCTCCTTGGCCTGTGACTGTCACTCTTGCATGACACTCACAATAGTCTGGCCTTTGGAAAGAGCTTAGCACAGTGCCTAGCATATAAAAACACACTCAATAAACGTTAGCTATTGTTATTTGTAGATGTTGCCAGGAGGCTGCATTACTGAAGATTTGAATCTGTAGGCTCTTAGATGTGAAGATCTTCCTACAGAATCTTCAGTCCCTAAGAACTCAGGATGGAACAGGAGACTGAAAGGAAACATCAACCTCTTAGGGCCCTTTGTGAAGTGACTGCTTGTAGCTATCATTGTTCAAACAGCTAACCCTATTTACCAACTAGTTGGAAGAAAGGGCAGTCTCAGATACCACTAGTTAAGCATAGATGAAAAACACAGGGATCAAGTATGTAAATGAGGTTGTATATAGTACATATTACTTCTTAAGAGATACTTGAGGCAAACAGCCCTTTCCTGGGGTGAGCACAGTGATCTCAGCTCTCAGCCAGCTGAGTGAAACCAGAGAGATGGGAATGCAACTGCTCAGGAGGCATGCTGTTGAGTCATGCGGATGTTTTAAAAGAGAGGAAGTGTTTCAATAAGTGGTGTTGGGAAAACTGGAGAGCTGCATGCAAAAGAATCAATTTGGACTACTTTCTCACACTACATACAAAAATAAACTCAAAATGGATTAAAGACATAAGTGTAAGACCTGAAACTATAAAACTCCTAGAAGAAAACATAGGCAAGATGCTCTCTGACATCAGTCTTTGCAATATTTTTTGTATCTGTTTCCTGAGGCAAAGGATACAAAGGTAAAAATAAACAAATGGGACTTAATCAAACTAAAAAGCTTTTGCACAGCAAAGGAAACCATTGACTAAACAAAAAGGGAGCCTACTGAATGGGAGAAGATATTTGCAAGCAATATATCCGATAACAGGCTACTATCCAAAATATACAAAGAATCCATACAATTCAACATCAAACAACCCAATTCAAAAACAGGCAGAGGAAACTGAATAGACAGTTTTCCAAAGAAGACATACAGGTGGCCAACAGACACATGAAAAGATGCTCGACATCTAATTATTAGGGAAATGCAAGTTAAAACCACAATGAGATATAATTCCACACCTGTCAGAATGGCTATCATCAAAAAGACAACACATAAAAAGTGTTGGCAAGGATGTGGAGAAGAGGGAACCGTCGTGAACTGTTGGTGGATTTTAAATTGGTGCAGCCACTATGGAAAACAGTATGGAGGTTCCTTTAAAAACTAAAAATAGAACTGCCGTATGATCCAGCAATTTCACTTCTGGATATTTGCCCAAAGGAAACAAAAACACTAATTTGAAAAGATATATGCAGCTGTGTGTTCATTAAATCATTATTTGTAACAGCCAAGATATGGAAGCAACCAAAGTGTCCATCAATAGACAAATGGATAAAGAAGATGTGAGATATATATATGATGTGATATATAGCTATAGATATAGAAATAGATGCAGTGGAATATTACTCAGCCATAAAAAATGAAATCTTGCCATTTGCAACAACATGGATGGATCTAGAGGGTATTAAGCTAAGTGAAATAAGTCAGAGAAAGACAAATACTGTATGATTTCACTTATATGTGGAATGTATAAAAACAAAACAAAACAAAATGGAAACAAATTTACAGATACACAGAATGAATGGGTGGTTGCCCATGGGGAGGGGGATGGGAGAGCAAAATAGGTAAAGAGGGTTAAGAAGTACAAACCTCCGGGCTTCCCTGGTGGCGCAGTGATTGAGAGTCCGCCTGCCGATGCAGGGGACATATTTGTATGTAACGCAAATTAAATACAAAATATTTGTATTTAATACCCAATGTTCTACCGCTTGGAGGGAACATCAGAGATGATTAAAGCCATAAAAAAAAGAAAGAAAGAAATTGAACACGGTAATGGTAACATAATTGTTTTTTAAAAAGAGAGGAAACGAAAGAAAAAAAGAAAATCGCTTTTAGTTGAAAAAGTAACAAAAGCAGTGCAGTCAGCTGTTTAGCTAAGGGGAACTTTTAACCCTGGAACTGGAGTTTCAGGAATTCATGTCATAGACCAAATTCAGCAGAGGCCAAAAAAAAAAAAAAAAAAAAGAAGTACAAACCTCCAGTTATATAATAAATAAACCACAGAGATGTAATATACAGCATAAGGAATGTGGTCAATAATATATTAATAAATATAAAAATAGTTATTTTTTATGTCCCCCCTTTGTATGGGGACAGATGGTTACTAGACTCTTGTGGTGATCATTTCATAACATTTGCAAATTTCAAATCATTTTGTAGAACACCTGAAACGTAATATTGTACAACTGTATTTCAGTTAAAAAAAAAAGAGGAAGTGTTATAGTGATGAGAGCTTTCAGGTGACTAGCTGAGGAAAGGTGACTCAAAATGAGTCATGGAAACCCCTAACCCAAGTAAAGAAAAAGTTGAGGGCTTTTAGAGCACCCCAAAGGCAAGAGAAATGTCAGTTTGGATAGAGGGGGAGACTTTGCTATTTGAGCAAGGTGCTCTGGGCTTAGAAAAGACATTCTGTTGGGCTGGCACTTCTAAGCTCCATTCAAGCTGGCCTTGGGTCTGTCACATTCACCAGTATGTTCTGAGAGCCTAGCACAGTACCTGCCACACAGTACTGATTCAAGACTTAACTTGAGGGCTTCTCTGGTGGCGCAGTGGTTAAGAATCTGCCTGCCAATGCAGGGGACACAGGTTCGAGCCCTGAGCCGGGAAGATCCCACATGCCACGGAGCAGTTAAGCCTGTGCGCCACAACTACTGAGCCTGCGCTCTAGAACCCACGAGCCACAACTACTGAGCCCACGTGCCACAACTACTGAGGCCCGTGCTCCTAGAGCCTGTGCTCTGCAACAAGAGAAGCCACCGCAATGAGAAGCCCGTGCACCGCAACGAAGAGTAGCCCCCGCTTGTCGCAACTAGAGAAAGCCCGCACACAGCAACAAAGACCCAACACAGCCAAAAATAAATAAATAAATTTATTTAAAAAAAAAAAAAAAGACTTAACTTGCGCTAGCTAGAATTCATTCATTCATTCATTCGTTTATTCATTTCTTTTCTCATTCATTCATTCTTTTGTCCATTCATTCAGGAATGCGTGCCTTATAGGTTTTCTCAACCTCAGCACCATTGTTATTTTGAGCCAGATAATTCTTTATTGTGGGAGGCTGTCCTGTGAATTGTGGGAAGTTTAGGGGATCCCTGACCTCTACACACTAGATACCAGTAGCTGACCTCTCCCAGTTGTGACACCAACTGTGTCTCCAGATGTTGCCAAATGTCCCCCAGGTGGGGGCGGGGGGCAAAGTCGTCTCTGGTTGAGAACACTTGTACCAGAATCCAAGAGTTTCACTATGATTCCCCAAGAATGGTGGTTTCAATCTGAAATCAAGAAGTGCGCCTCTAGCCATGGAAAAGTTTAGCTTTTCCATGGCTAGAGGGAGCTGAGAAAAGTAATTCAGTCTTGGACTGGGAGTGTGTACAGTGTGCAAGTGAGGAGAAAATGGCAAGAAAGGTCTCAAAGCAAGGATGTTCAAGCTTTTTTGCCCCTGTGCCTTTCTAAAGCTATTTTGAAAAAATAAGAATCCCTCACACACATTTTGTTTTTATTTATTTATTCTTTAGGTTATTGGGATATGGAGCACAATATCCTTTTTTTTTTTTTCCACATTTTCCCAGCTTTATTGTGCTATTACTGGCATATAACCCATTAAGTTTAAAGTGTACAATGTGATGATTTGAAACATAAATATACTGGAAAATAATTACCACAATAATGTTAGTTAATACCTCCATGCCCTCACATAATTAGAATTTTTTTTTTTTTTTTTTTTTTGCGGTACGCGGGCCTCTCACTGTTGTGGCCTCTCCCGTTGCGGAGCACAGGCTCCGGACACGCAGGCTCAGCGGCCACGGCTCACGGGCCCAGCCGCTCCGCGGCACGTGGGATCTTCCCGGACCGGGGCACGAACCCGCGTCCCCTGCATCGGCAGGCGGACTCTCAACCACTGCGCCACCAGGGAAGCCCTGTGGTGATAAAATTTAAGATCCACTATTTTAACAACTTTCAACTATCAATATATAATACAGTATTGTTAATTATCATCACTGTGTTTTACATTAGATTCCCAGAACTTATTCATCTTACAGGTGGAAGTTTGTGTCCTTTGACCAACACCACCCCATTTCCCTCACCCCCCAGCCCATGGCAACCATCGTTCTTTATTTCTGTGAGTTTGGCATTTTTAGATTCCACATATAAGTGAGAACATACCAAATTATTTTTCTCTGTCTGGCTTATCTCACTTAGCGTAATGCCCTCAAGATCCATCCATGTTACCACAGAGTGTGTGCGCGTGTGTATGTGTGTGTGTGTATTAATATATATATAGCTTCCATATCTTGGCTATTGTAAATAATGCTTCAGTGAACATGAAGGTGCAGATATCTCTTCAAGATAGTGGTTTTTTTTCTTTTCCATTATAGTTTATTACAAGACATTGAATATAGTTCCCTGTGCTATGTAGTAGGACCTTGTTGTTTATTTTATATGTAGTAGTTTGTGTCTGCTAATCCCAAACTCCTAATTTGTCCCTCCCCCCTTTCCCTTTTTGTAACCAAAAGTTTGTTTTCTATGTCTGTGAGTCTGCTTCTGTTTTGTAAATAAGTTCATTTGTATCATTTTTTTAGATTCCACATATAAGTGATATCATGTCATATTTGTCATTGTCTGACTTACTTCACTTAGGATGATAATCTCTAGGTCCATCCATGTTGCTGCAAATGGCATTATTTCATTCTTCTTTTATGGCTGAGTAGTACTCCATTGTATATATACACCACATCTTCTTTATCCATTCATCTGTCGATGGACATTTAGGTTGTTTCCATGTCTTGGCTATTGTAAATACTGCTGCAGTGAACATTGGGGTGCACATAACATTTCAAGTTCTGGTTTTCTTCTGATATACACCCAGGAGTGGAGTTGCTGGATCATATGGTAACTCTATTTTTCGTTTTTTGAGGAACCTTACTGTTCTCCATAGTGGCTGCACCAATCTACATTCCCACCAACAGTGTAGGAGGGTTCCCTTTCTCCACACCCTCTTCAGCATTTATTATATGTAGACTTCTTTATGATGGCCATTCTGACTGGTGTGAGGTGATACCTCATTGTAGTTTTGATTTGCATTTTTCTAATAATTAGTGATGTTGAGCATCTTTTCACGTGTCTATTGGCAATCTGTATGTCTTCTTTGGAGAAATGTCTATTTAGGTCTTCTGCCCATTTTTGGATTGGGTTGTTTGGTTTTTTTTGTTATTCAGCTGTAGGAGCTGTTTGTATATTTTGGAAATTAATCCCTTGTCGGTCACATCATTTGCAAATATTTTCTCCCAGTCCATAGGTTGTCTCTTTGTTTTGTTTATGGTGTCTTTTGCTGTGCAAAAGCTTATAAGTTTGATTAGGTCCCATTTGTTTATTTTTGCTTTTATTTCTATTGCCTTGGGAGACTGACCTAAGAAAACATTGCTGTGATTTATGTCAGAGAATGTTTTGCCTATGTTTTCTTCTAGGAGTCTTACAGTGTCCTGTCTTATATTTAAGTCTTTAAGCCATTTTGAGTTATTTTTTTGTGTGTGGTGAGAGGGTGTGTTCTAGCTTCACTGATTTACATGCGGCTGCCCAGCTTTCCCAACACCGCTTGCTGAAGACTGTCTTTTCTCCATTGTATATTCTTGCCTCCTTTGTCGAAAATTAATTGACATAGGTGTGTGGGTTTCTTTACGGGCTCTCTATTCTGTCCCATTGATCCATATGTCTGTTTCAAGATACTGTTTTTATTTACTTCAGATATATACCCAGAAGTGGGATTGCTGGATCATGTGGTAGTTCTATTTTTAATTTTTTGAGGAACCTTCATACTGTTTTCCATAGTGACTGCACCAATATGCATTCCCACCAGCAGTGCATAAGGGTTCCCTTCTCTCCACAGTCTTGTCATCAATTATTGATGAGGTGTTTCTGCGAAATTAGTCCATGTACCTGAGATAACTATTATTTAATGCTAAAATGAGACAGGAATCAACATTGCTTTTATTTCTATTTTTCATTTTTATAGATGTTAAGTTCAAAGCAACTTTATTCACATAAGTAAGCGTATTAGATTAGGAGGAGTGAAGTTTTGTTCAATGTCAGCTGATTTTTTAAACCTCTTTTCATGTTACATGCCCCCCAAATTACATAATAATTATCACTGAAAACTTTTAAAATTGTGGCAAAATATGCATCACAAAATTTACCATTTCAGCCATTTAAAGTGTACAGTTCAATGGCATTAAGTGTATTCACATTGTTGAGCAACCATCACCACCATCCATTTCCAGCACTTTTCCATCTTCCCCAGCTGAAACTCTGTAAGCACTAAACACTAACTCCCCAATCCCTCCTGCCCCTGGCGACTACCATTCTAGTTTCTGTCTCTAAGAATTTGAGTCCTGTAAGTACTTCCGGTAAGTGGGACCACACAGTATTTTTCATTTTGTATCTGGCTTATTTCACTTAGCAGAGTGTCTTCAAGTTTCATTCATGTTGTATCATGTGTCAGCATTTCTTTCCTTTTAAAGGCTGAATAATATTCCATTGTATGGATAGACCACATTTGTTTATCCATTCATTCATCAGTGGACAGTTGAGTTGCTCCTATTTTTTGGCTATTGCAAATAATGAGTATACACATATATGTCTGAGTCCTGCTTTTAGTTCTTTGGGGTTTATACCCAGAAGAGGAATTACTGGATCATATGGTAATTCTATTTTTAATTTTTTGAGGAACTGTCATACTGTTTTCCACAGTGGCTGCACCATTTTACATTTCCACCAGCAACGCACAAGAGTTCCATTGAAAAATCTGTTTAATGATCAGTCAGCTGACACTACAAGTAGGCCCTTCTTCAATTTTGTTAAAAGTGAAGAATTGGATACCACCTACTTGAAAAGAGACTTGTTACCCAGTTTTGATTAGAGTCATCCACTTTTTAAACACTGGCACAGTATTTCAAATTGCCTCCTTGTTTGTTTTCCCAGAGGTGTTTACATTCCTGGGCCAATGCACCATAGTGAGAGTTAGGATGGGTAAAAGTTAGCTTTTCTTTGGTGAACCGAGAGAAGGTTTGTGGTAAAAAGAGGTAGAAATGCAAAACTGGCTTGCTGCCTCCACCATTGACACTTTCTCGAGCAGATAGGTTTTAGGAGGAAGTACATAGTGAAATTGAGGATCTGGAACTTGGTTTCCTTAAAACTTCATGGAGAGTCTTCATGTACTCCCAAGGAAAATACAGACCCCAGTTTGAAGACCAATGGAATCTCTTTAAAGAAGGGGCAAGTCTAACTGGAAGAACTTGGAGAGACTGAATAATGTCCTAACTCAGTGCTTCATAAACTGTAGCGTGCATCAGAATCACCTGGGTGGGAGGGCTTGTAAGACACAGATTGTTGAGCCCCCGCCAATGGAGTTTCCAACTCAGTAGGTCTAGGTTGGGGCCCGAGAATTTGCATCACTCATAAGCTCCTGGTGATGAGGCTGCTGGTCCGGCACCACACTGAGAACCACTGCTCTAAGGTAAACCACGTGAATTTTGGGAGTCCATGCACTTACCTCTGTAACTGACTGATTCTTGCCTAGAGATTCTCCCACACTGTAGCAAATGAGTTTATGCACTTAATTGATGGCTGCGCTGTTTGGACACTGCAGGGGAGAGATTTAGCCTGTTACATTACTTGTTGTTTTGTATTATATCTCCATCCCCCACTGAAAGGCTTTCCTAAGGAGGAATTAGGTCTTACCTCTCTGTCATCCACTGTAGATGCCTGATGACTATTTGTAGAACTTAATACTAGGATTGTCTTCCCATGAGAAAGTTTGACTGATACACTTATTGACTTAGTATTTCCAACAGGAAAATGTAGACATCATTTCTTAGGATTAAAACATGTGTTACTTACCCTTTTGAGACAAATTCAGATGTAATCAAGGAGAACATGAAAGGAAATAATGAGCTATAAGATGTCATCCAAATCTAATATTACCCTTTAAGCAATAGCACTGCATTAACTAAATCTGCCCTCTTTTCCTGTGACCATGAGGCAAATGGGCATACATATATAATGGGGGTTTTAGAAAAAGATTTAAAATCTACTGATGCTACAGATATGTAAAACACTATAGGACGAAGAGGACAAAAAAGAATCAAACACGTACCCTACCATCAAGAAGCTCCCAGTGTAGTAGGAAAAAGCAAATTTGAACAGAAATACCTAGGGAAAGTGCCATAAGATAGACAAGTAAAGGATTCTGGGATTTCACAGTACAGAAGTATAAACTTCAAGTTAGTCTTTGGAGAAGGTGGAACACTCAGGGAAACTTCCACGTAGGCAATGTCATGTGAGGCAGGCCACGGAGGAGAGGTAGGAGCTGCCTGTGGAGAACTGGGGCAAAGAGTGGGAAGAGAGGGCTTCCCCGGTGGCGCAGTGGTTGAGAGTCCACCTGCCGATGCAGGGGACACGGGTTCGTGCCCCGGTCCGGGAGGATCCCACGTGCCGCGGAGCGGCTGGGCCCGTGAGCCGTGGCCGCTGGGCCTGCGCGTCCGGAGCCTGTGTTCTGCAGCGGGAGAGGCCACGACAGTGAGAGGCCAGCGTACCGCAAAAAAAAAAAAAGAAAGAAAAAAGAGTGGGAAGAGAGAATTTCAGGCTGAGGGAACAAAGAGCAGGAACAAAGCCACTGAGGCAGGGAACCATGAGAGCTCTGGGAGGAGCAGATAGAGACCCCACATGACTGGAGGACAAAGTGCACGAAATAAGTAGGGACCAAGGATGGGACCAGATCACATTGGGCCTTGAATGACTGACAAGCTAAGGAATTTGAACTTTATTCGGTAAACAATGGGCAACCACTGATGGTGGTTGAGCAAGGAGTGGAATGTTCAGAGATGTACTTCAGGAAGATTTATTTGAAAGGAATGTGTAGGAGAGATGAAAAAGGATAGAGCCCAACGGCAGGGAAACCAATTACAGTGGTCTATGAAGACAGAGAGGAAAGGACATATGATGCCAGTTTAAGAATAGACAGGGCTTCCCTGGTGGCGCAGTGGTTGGGGGTCC